>NC_090625.1:1232829-1300090 GCF_004359215.1 Bremia lactucae
ATCACAAACGGCTTAGAGCCGAGCAGATGAACTCTGAATTTGACGAGAGCATACTTCATAGCAAGTAACTCTTTGTCATGAACTGGGTAGTTCTTTTCCGCAGCTTTAAGCTGTCTAGACTCGAACGCAATAACACGTTCATGCCCATCAACATCTGTTTGTAACAGAGCACTGCCAATGGCAAAATCTGATGCGTCACAGACGACACTGAAAGGCCAATTTGGGTTTGGCAGTGCCAGAATCGGGGCATGGATAAGACTATCCTTAACTGCTCGAAAAGCATTATTTTCGGTGCTAGTCCAGCACCATTCTGTATCCTTTTTAAGGAGATTAGATAATGGCCTAGCCATATCAGCGTAATTTTCGCTATATTTGTGTAAATAATTGGCGAGACCCAACCACTTACGCAAATCCTTTTGGTTTTTAGGAACCGGCCAATCTACTATGGCTTTTACCTTAGCGGGATCCGCTCTAAGGCCTCGCTTTCCAATGAAGCATCCTAAAAAAGGAATTTCGTCTGCGCCAAAAATGCATTTAGATGCATTGGCATACAATTTGTTTGTGCGCATGCACTCGAGCACTGCTCGCAAATGGTCTAAATGGTTTTCCATATCCGACCGACCCTGCTCCGCACGACTATGGACAAAAATGTCATCGAAATAAGTCTGTGCATAACCTCGATGAGGGCGAAACAGTTGCGTCACTAGACGATTAAATGTTGCCGGGGCGTTGGAAAGCCCTTGTGGCATAACCAGCCACTCCCATAACATGCCGCTTGGGGTGCTAACCGCTGTAAGCGGGATATCGCTAGCTCGCATGAGCAGTTGGTAGTAACCATCGACTAAGTCCAATGCACTGTACATTGTACATCCCACCATATTGTTCTGAAGAACATCCTTTCTAGGAATGGGGGTTTGTGCTGGTATAGTGACAGCATTAAGCTTATTATAAGTATGGCAATGCGCCATTTACCATTTGGCTTTTTGACTCATAATGTCGGTGTCGAATGAGGAGATATGCTCTATCGTACCATTCCAGTCTCGTGCATAGCACGGAAGAAATCGTCAATGACGTCACACTGCTCCCTTGGTAAAGGCCATTGTCTTGTGACACAGTATTTTGGTTCCCAGAACTAAGTCAATTTCATGACGAACACCTCTATTCGGAGGTAAAACAGATGGTGGATTATTACATACCACAACTAGGAATCCCCAAAAGGGATCCGTAGGAGCTTTAAGGATCGATGACCCATTTCGCGCACTAAGTGCAGTTTTTGTGTCATCCAGGACAGCTTCGTCTAGAAGTGACGATGAGTTTAACTCAATTGTTGGTCGAATGACCACCATCTCAGATAAGTCGCCAGCCTTTAAGGCTCGGCCGCACTCATCAATAGACATTTCGTCTAGCTCTAAAGAGCATGTAACGAAGGGATTGCCGCAAGGCTAACTCCTTCCTCAATGTTACCGGTTGCACCATTTACAAGTGTATGTAATTGCTCACTCGTATCACTTTGTGAGGGTATACACGCTTCGTGTCCATCCTTTCTAGGAGTGGAGACAATACGCCTTTTAGAGGCCGGGACATTCACGTCCCCGGGTTTTGCAGCCTGTATTGGTTCTATATAAGACATGGTGTCTAATTTGACATCCGAGGAGGAGTTAAGTAACTCAATTTCCTTATCCAGCGAGCGTTCACTTGTCGCTAGACGTTCATTAGAAGGGTATAACCCAAAATGACCTGGCGAACCGCCAATAGTGTCACTATTGTCACTCAATATGGTGCCACCTCGGCCGACCACACTCGGTGAACTTAGACGTGCGACTCCACGTATCTCAGGGATATTGCACCCTTGAGGTCCTGGCGGACCGCCAACAGTGTCACTACTGACACTCATTATGATGCCACCTCGGCCAACCATACTCGGTGGACTAAGACGTGCAACTCCACGTATCTCAGGAATATTGCCCGTTGAGGTCCTGGCGAACCGCCAACAGTGTCACTACTGACACTCAGTATGATGCCACCTCGGCCGACCACACTCGGTGGACTTAGACGTGCCACTCCACGTATCTCAGAGATATTGCACCCTTGATGATTCGGCCTTAGCCTGCCCCCGACGACATTCGGGTAAAGCTCGAAAGAGCTCCAACTCCGACCTATATCAGAGATCTAAATACGGTGCGGGAAAACGCCGATACCCAGTAGATGCGGGGCGCCCTACTGATAAAAACCTAGGCTCTGTTGAACCTCTAGGAGATGAGAATAAACAGGACCTACCCCCAATTAGCTCTGTGCGTAATGGCACGGAGCGAGAGTACAAGCCTGGCTTGCTAGTCGCTCAAGCGACTGTGAAGGGCTTTGACAAGCCGTGGTCAATTTTGATTGACTCAGGTGCGTCTTGCAATTATGCTCGACACCTTTCCCTTGAAGGAAGGCAACAATACTATGAGGCGCTCTAGCGCATGAAATTGATACAATGACTGTTCGCTTAGCGACTGGGACTCGTGTCACTGTTCCCAAAGTTCCTTCGAACTTAGGTATAAAGTTTCTGGACTTTGACAGTATGGAACACTGTCTCGTCCTTAATTTGGATTCGAGATATGATCTCATCCTTGGTATGGCCTGGTTAGAACACCATGAGCCATGGATCGATTGGAGGTCTAAGACCTTAGGCGCCACGCGCAATGTTCCTAGCAAGTTTTGGAGAGTTATGAACCCACCTTTGCTAGGCAACAAAAGCGTTATTGGCGTGGATTATTGAATGAGTCTGTCAGTGTTTTAGACATTGACATGTCTGAGCTAATAAACGCTAATGTTAAAAACATTAATTCTGAGCCCGACTCAGCAGTAATAAGTGGACGGCACGTACTCCGTCGAGTGACATTCGTTGTAATAACGATTCACTGAATGCTGAAAGCATTGTTGGCCTGCCGGATTGTAAATGCTTTGTGCTTCCGCACATATAACATATATGGATGGTATTATGCTGTTCCACAGCTTGGAGGGCCTCTTCTCTTTCCTCAACGAGGCTTAAATCCATGGGTCCCGCTCTATTAGACGGAACCCATGTGCTCGAAGAGCTTGTTCGGTAAACAGGCGTGCTAACGCGAGCAGACTCAAGGTCGCACTCGGCGCGTCGCGCTATGGCAATTGCCTCTTCGAAAGAAGCAGGATGAGATCGGAATAATTCCGTCCGGGCAACGCCCTCATTAAGACCCCCCTTAAAAATGGTTACTACAATTGCTTCTTGCACCGGGTCTTGATGCATAGATGCAATGAGAGTTCTCAACTCCTGGACAAAATCTTCTAGGGTTCGCGTACCCTGTCGAGTCGCTAGGAGTCGTCCTCGCATGCGAAAAGTCTGATCAGGCGGTGCAACATGCTAGTCATTTGCTGTTTCAGCGAATCCCATAAGGGCAAAACGTCGTTTATGGGCGTGCTGCACGATAGTGCCCACTCCATGGCTCTACCTCCAAATGGCCATAGCCACCTTTTGCGTTTCTGTTAAGGAAAAAGGCGAAATCAATTGACATTTCGATCTGCTTTATCCAAAAAGGGATATTTTCTCCCTCTTTTCCCTCAAATGTATTCACCTTGACAGCTAGAGAGCACGCCCTCGGCTCTGAGTCAGGTACAGAGATGTGCCGGGTTGGCATAGATGCCGCTAAATGGTCCTGTACCTGACCGATCAGGGAGGCTTCGTACTGCATGAAGGCTTCAAGCCTTGCATGCAGGACCTCTTGGAGATAATAAATTCCACGTGTCCAAGCCCAAATAAGGTTTTGAGCTTGTCATAAGCGGCGCGTTGCGCTTCTGACAATTCTAAAACCTCGTCCATTTACGTGAGGGTTTAGTCTTGTAATGACGCAGGCGAAGATTGACTACCAGTGCTACCAGGTGTAGCGGAGCTCCCTCGCTCCTAAAATCAGAGGAAGACTTTCAGACTCAGAGATTCACTTAGTTTTATTGAACAAATGGGTTTAACAACTCAGAAAGTCGTACAAACTATGAAAGCTTAAGGAATTCTAGCTCAAGGGATTCAGGGTTCGTAGAACCAAGTGGCAACTAGTGCCCAAGAGGATATACCTTAGAAAAGCTTCTATCGCAAAGATCAATGCGCAAGCCTTAAAAAGGCACTTGACGCTTTAAGATCAAAAGGGGAACTGCACATCATTTAATTATCTAAATCTAAAACCTTACCCTAGCTAGTTTAAAAATATATTTTGGCCAACAGATTTATTTATGCGGCGACCACATTTGTTTGTTACCCATAATAAATGGGATTTAAGTAACTAACTATTTAAAAAAATAGATATAGGGTATTTTACTCATAAAGTAAATGTACCACAACAACGGTTCTCCAACCGATTTGTGCCCTATTACATCTTAGCTACTAAAGGTAAATTCTAAGGTTTTAAAATAGAAAAAAGGAAAATTGTATTAACATATTAAGTTCCTACGTAACGATCTTCTATCTACTACTGACTTTATTATGTTATCAGCTAATAATGCATTGCGCCTACTTGCGCACCGCACAATCGTGTCTTGTGACAGTTGGCGGGGTTGGTTTAAACTTAAATTAACCAATCAATAGAACTATGTTTTATTGCATTAATATCACTAAATTTGGTAATATTGGAACTATTAAGTCCAAACAAAAAAAGAAAGTAATTTGGTGCCTCTTTATACATTTCGTCTTTTAAAAAATAATACTTATTATTTATTTTTTTCCTCTTATAAAACTAATATTAATGAAACGGGACACTTCGTGACACTGGAGTTAGCAAACAGTTTGCATGCTAAGGACCTTTAATATATTTACCTCGCATTTAGCCAAGACGACCTTATCGAATAGGATATAAGACCAAGTCCAGCCAACTCTGCCTTCCCTACCCAAGGTTCTGCCTTCGCTGTCGCCATGGACGCCTCTACGCCAAGCCGAATCAATAAATTCAAAGGCACAACCTTTCACACCTAGAAGTTCAAGATACAAATGGTACTGGAGGAGAGAGACCTGTGAGACGTGGCAAGTGGGTAAATCAAGATTGAGAGATGCACGAATACATTGGACCAGTCGATATTAAAGAGGAAGTCTCGTAAGGGACTCGCGATAAGCTGTCTCGCGATGGAGGATGCGCAGCTGCCCCTGGTCCGTTCGGCAAGTGGGAGCGTTTGATGCATGGTCAAGATTGGAAGGACACTTCGAGAAGGATAGCTTAGCGAACAAGCCCTTTTTTCGTCGACATTTCTTTACGGCCAAGATAGAGGACGGCGATGACGTGTTCGAGCACATTAATCGACTCAAGACGTGGGCGGAGCAGCTCAACGCAGTGGTTGCTCCGGTCAGCGAAGCCGACCTAGTAATCACGCTTCTGGGAAGTTTGTGCTATTCATACGCCTCCCTCATCACGACGTTGGAGTCGAGAGCTGACTCGCTTTCGTAGGAGCTTCTGATGGCTCAGCTTGGCTGCTTTACGAGGACATGAAGCGAAAAGAATAAGGCGGCGGAGTCGATGGATCTGCGCACAACCAAGGTCAATCGTTTATTCTGAGCGAGAAAGGAAAGCGTAAGGGACAACTACCAGTGAAGGTCAACAGCGCCTGACACTACTGTGGTGAGCATGGGCATTGGCTCGCCAAGTGCCAGTGCGAATTCGTGAGAACTCGGAGCGGCAAAGGCCGCAGCGATCAAATTTCGCTCAGAGTGAAAACGACTCAGGCGAATTTCTCTTCTCCGTTGGTGGCAGTATGGTGCCATTAAGTCAAGTTGCATATGGCCGGTCGACTCAGGACCGACGCAGTATATGACGTACTCTTAAACGTACATGAAGAATTACAAGACTATCTCTCCGGTGGACGTGCATCTCGCCGACATTGGCGTGGTTCAGGCCGTGGGAGCAGAAGACATTGCCATGCCAATCACGGCTTCAGGCAAAAATAAGAATGGGGCTGCTGAATCAGTATGGCTTATTTTGAAGCTATTGCAAAATTTGTTTTCAGTTGGGCACTTCACCAAGACGTTGGGCCGGTCAGCTTTGAGCGAGGCGGATGCTTTGCTGAAGCAAAGGGTCTACGCCGGAAACTTGGTGCTCGCCAAGGCAAGGGATTGTTTAAGCTGTACATGACGCCAATTTTGATGGACGAGGCTAATGTGACAAGCTCGATCGAACGCCATGGGGACACCTGCATGATCGCGGGAGGGACACTTCAAGAAGAAGAGCTTGGCGAATGAGTTCTTCTTTGTCGACGCTTCTTCGCGGCAAAGATGAAGGAAGGTGATGACGTGTTGCAGCACATTAACAAATTAAAGACCCTTGCGGAGCTGCTGGATGCAGTAAGGGATCCAATCAGTGAAGACGACTTGGTCATCACGATTTTGCGAAGTCTCATGTGATTAGTTTGCCTTGCTGATCACAATTCTGGAGTGAAGAGGAGACTGATTGTCATGGGAGCCGTCTCGACTGTTGCGCGAGGACATGAAGCGCAAGGAACAAAGTTTGAGAACTGGGTCCATCCGGTCCGTCGCCTCCGCAACATCTGGTCTATAAGAGTCTGCGGATGTGACCGATGTTCGTTTGGAACGGAAGCTTTGCTTCAATTTCGCAAATATTGAGGCCAAAGGCTAATTACGTTCGGCGTATAAGAGGATAGGTCTAGCCAGCACTCCAATGCTACAGTTGCCCGCGCAATTATGGAATGAAGCCCTTACTGAGGCTAAGGATCCATTTATTTCCACTGAAATTGGCAGGAAGCGTCGTTTGACGCAAGTTGACCTTGAGGGAAGCGTTCAAAAACGCCAACGGCGTACAGGCAACTTGCCGAAAAAGTACTTCAAACTCCCAAGAGGTTTCCGAAGAGGGGTACCCAAGCCACTTCACCAAATACTGATATTGACTCTTGCGACGACGTCGCTTTAGGGGTTTCTCCACGTGAAACTGAAAGTTCCCTCGCGCATCGAGCAACCCAAGATGGGGCCGAAATCTCGGTGGAAGCATTAGATGCCTTAAAGCACGAGGTGCAACTTTTTCGCGAGAGATTTGCGCGAATTGAGAGTTTTTTTACGCGATTGAAAACTGTCTTTCGACGTTGAAACATCAACAGCCTTGTATAGAGGGCCAGATGGACACCCTGGTGAGGATGCAGCAATTTGCGAGCACAGTCGCCTGTCTCGGCGCGTCTTTCTTTGAGTCCACGTGGTGATGGTCCCGATATGGTTTAACCAAGCCGACGTAGAACACTGGGTGTGCACGCAGCTTGCGAGGAAGGTTTAGCGTGTAAGCTAGGTCCTTCTTGGCCACGACCGTAAATAATCTAATAAAGCGCATGCGCAATGTCGTCTTGAAGACCGCAGAAACCACTGTTAACGTTCGGAAACAAGTAAGCGAGTTTCTCGCAACGCAATTTAGTGTCTTGAGACATGTGCGCGTCACAATGGCTTGTAGCCAAGACAAACAGAAAGAACAAGCAGATGGCAAAAGCAGAAATTTTATTGATTTTTATGCGGTCGGAGATCGAGTTTTGTTAAACGCTGGCTGATATCAGCAAGCCTATCGGCTAATTCCCCCCCACCAAGCCCTGAATCACGCAGTGGTATCGTTAATGGAACGCGTGGGTGGGTGAGACCGTTGACATAGAACGGAGTATAGCCTGTGGAGGCATGCACAGCGTTATTTAACACAAACTCCACCACTGTGAGCATCGAGCTCCGGCGCTTTGGTGTCTGAGCACACACGCTGCGTAAATCGTCTTCAATGACTCAAATGACACGTTCAGTCTGACCATCGGTCTGCGGGTGGTCTGCTGTGGATATGTCTTATCCAGTGCCAAGCACTCGGAAAATTGATTTCCAGAATTTATCCGTGAAACGGGGGTCTCGATCAGAGACATTTGCCACAAGTAAATCGTGATGTTGAAACACGCAATCGATGAATAGCCTTGCTGTACCTTCACCTGTGCCGGCTCATGCGACGCTTGTCTTCCTGTCAGCTCGCTGTCTACTGCCACAGGCTCCCGGCTCTGTGCAGGACTATGGTGCACATGACTACTTGTCATTGCCATTTTTCATTACCTCAGTCTCCACGAGCTGGGCAGGAACTGGTGACGTTTGACATCCCGTCAACACACCCTCAACTGTGTCCGAGACGACATCACTTGCATACGCCTCTCGCAGGAGCACATCCTTTCCGGTGTCATGCGTAGAGTTCGCAACTGTGCGTGTACGCCAGTCTATCCATGGTTGGTATTTCGCCAACCATGGCATGCCTAGGATGATGTCATACGGACTCTTCATACCTAGCACTGTGAACTTTTCTTTACAAGAGAAGTCACTAAAGCTGAAGGCGAGTTCTACCTGAACTCCCTCAGACTTAACGAGCGCGCCGTTCGCTAAACGAACGGTCGCCTCTTCTCGCTTGCCATCCTGGCAAAGCGACTCAAACATCGCCGGTCTCTTTCTTAGAGCCGCGAGTTTCACAAAATTTTGTGATGCACCTGAACCCACTAGGAGGGTCATCACCTGGTCAAAGCCTCTTACATGAGCGCTTTGGACAAGCAGGGTTGAGTTCCGAAATTTCGAGACCTCAGGGACTATGCTACCCATTTGTTCCACAACTCTGAACTTAGGGGTAGCTTCAGAGTCCGCGTCAGTAGGGCATCCCGCCCCTACTGCGCTCCTGCATTTCTTAACCCCTCAGTGGTCGATGCAGAACTCAAGGATTTTACCATCAGATGTTTTTAGTTTGTTAGGTGTATACCAAGAAATATTATTACGCAATTGCCGAATCGTCTCGCACGCCGGTTCTTGCCATCGCCCTTTGGAAAGGAAGTCCTCTTGCTGGGCATGTTTGCCCCAGAAGAGACCCTGTCATAGCAGCGAGCCATCTCTTGGCCGCACTTGCCGCATTTATAGCAGACAATGTCTGCATTGCCCAACTCCATGAGAGTGGCATCTGACCTCTCCGCCGACGGCTTATACCAAGCTGTCGCCGAGGCACTGTTGTAGGATTGCTCCTCAACTAAGGCAATTTGGATTGCCTCTTCCATCGTCGACGGCACCTTTCTGAAAAGGGCCTGTCGCGATGGGCCATGCCGTAGTCCGTTAATAAACGTGGGCACCTTAATGTGCTCCGGAATCGGACCTACGGTAATGGACGCCGACAGCGAGCGCATCTCTTGCACATGCTCTTGCAAAGATCGCTTCGCCTGTCGCGCTCCAAAGAAGCGTACCTGAAGCAACACTTCGTTGTTCGGCGGCTGGTACATGGCGCGAACCTTTTCCTTGAAGATATCCCATGTAGGAAACGCCTTTCTGTCCGCCATAAGCGCCGAGTAAGCTTACTTTGAGGCCTTACCCCGCAGATGCGACAATCGTGTGCGCTGCAGTTCCATCGAACTTGGGCGGGTCCATCCGAATGGGTCTTGGCTGATGCGGCCGGGCAGAGAGCATCTCAACAGACTTGTTGAGAGCCTCGCTTCGAGCCTGCTCATGCCCGCTTATCCTGAGTCTGAGGGACGGTGTCCGCCGCAGCATGGTTCTGTGCCTCGAATGCCGCTCTCCGCTGACCGAGCATGAATGCCTCAAACTGCTATACTGAGCAACATGTTGCTCGGGGGGACTACCCAGGAGCCTGACCAGGGCTTGTTCACCAAGTCCCTGCGCCATATGCGCTGCCACCTTCCGATGATGTTCGGAGAGGTGGGGAAAATGAGCCCAATCAATATTGAGGCTCATCCTCACGTACACACGCAGAGATGCGGGTCGTGGGAAGGACCAACAAGTGCTACCAAGTGTAGGCGGGCACGTCGTAATGCGGCCACGCTCTACTTAAGCACACACCCTAGCACAGCGAGGAAGCGGTTACACCTGCTTCTCTTGCGTGCAGTGAGGTAGTTGTGGTGGGCGCGCAAGCGACCTCACCCAACACACTAAGTACTCTGGTTAAGTGTCGTCACGGGAGCGGTAATCCGTCTCCTTGAGCGCACTTACCAAGTAGGAAGTAGTTTTCAGACTGATTTATATTTAATAGAATTAAATACAAATACCTTTTTTTACCAATTCAAAGTTATCTCTATAAATAACATTTAATATGTATTGCGAGCGTATCTTTCTAGATACCTCGCGTGACGGATGACGCTAGGCGTCATCTCTCCTAATGTGAATGCACCTATGCGCATCACACACACAGGGTTGGTCACAAATGTGAAACACACCCGAGTTGTGGGTCTAATTACTTTATTTAAGTAATTGATCATCCCCTTAAGTACACCAAGTGTACTTAACGGGGACTGTGTATCATTAGGACAACTTTAGCCCGTTACAGAGACCCAGTAGTGGCGGGGCGCCCTACTGATAAAAACCTAGGCTCTGTTGAACCTCTAGGAGGTGAGAATAAACAGGACCTACCCCCAATTAGCTCTGTGCGTAATGGCACGGAGCGAGAGTACAAGCCTGGCTTGCTAGTCGCTCAAGCGACTGTGAAGGGCTTTGATAAGCCGTGGTCAATTTTAATTGACTCAGGAGCGTCTTGCAATTATGCTCGACGTCTTTCTCTTGAAGAATAAACAATACGTTGAGAAGCTTAAAGCGCATGAAAGTGATACAATGACTGTTCGCTTAGCGACTGGGACTCGTGTCACTGTTCCCAAAGTTCCTTCGAACTTAGGTATAACATTTCTGGACTTTGACAGTATGGAACACTGTCTCGTCCTTGATTTGGATTCGAGATATGATCTCATCCTTGGTATGGCCTGGCTTGAACGCCATGAGCCATGGATCAATTGGAGGTCTAAGACCTTAGGCGCCACGCGCAATGTTCCTAGCAAACTTTTGGAGAGACATCTGAAATAATAAACGCCAATGTTGAAAACATTAATTCTGAGCCCGACTCAGAAGAAGGAAGTGGAACGGCACGTTGTGTCAAAGTTCCGTTTCTCGCATCAGCGATGAAATCCTGTACGAAACGGACCACTGCTACTCGAGCCAGCAGGAATTCACCTGCTGACTCAATTTTGTTTTTCTCTTCAGTGCGACCGGTGTGCACTGCGAAGATGCCATTCTCCTCATTAATGAGAGCCTTATTCTTTACATTAATAATATTGTTTTCGATGCTGAGTCTTTAAGCATCGTTATAAAAGTCAGCAATAGCCTTATCGCTTTTACTGAGTTTGTCCACTTAAATGTTGATTGAATCAACATTGGTATCCTTTGCATTGACCGTAGAGACAATGCGTTATGAGAAAGAGCTAGATTGTTCTTCGTTCGAGCGAGTCCCTCTTCCTGAATAAGAGTTACTCTCAAACAAGGTGGGTATATGTGAATGGCGTATGCTGTTCACAAAAAATGATATAGGTATTGTAGAAGCATGCACTAAATTGTTGATGGCAAATACTACCATAGCCAAGAACTCGCTCCAACTCGTATAAGAGTGGACGTATCCGCGAAGTATTTCTTCGAGGATACGATTTGCACGCTCTGTCTGACCATACTTTTCAGGATGGTCAGAAGTTGATATTTTCAACTATGTTCCAAGTGATTTGAACACAGATTGCCAAGAACTCCGACGCGAATCTGGGGTCTCGATCTGAGACCAATTCACGGATTAACTCATAAAGTCAAAATATCGTGTCAACAAAGACGCGAGCACAGCCTTTGGCTGTGATGACTCCGCGACTGCAGTAAGATGGTCTATCTTGCTGGAACGATCAACAAGCACAAGAATACCAATATTCTTGTGATCGGCTTCGGGAAACCCGAAGGCGAAGTCCATAGATACGGACTGCCAACACTCTGCCGGAAAAATAGGCAGAGGTTGTAACGGAGCAAGCGATGAAGCACTGGGCTTCGCCCGTTGACACACTTCGCAAGCATGTATGTACTTGCGAACGAACTCATACTGGCGTGGCCAGTAGAAGTCGCGACTTATCTTGAGATAGGTCTTTTCACATCGTGGCACTCATTTATGATGCGTAAACGCAAATCATATGGGTGGAGACGACGACACGAGTTGTCGCCAGCGATAGCTGTATAGTGCAGTAACCCATTTCGTGTTGTGTATCGATCCGTTGAGAATCTATACAATTTTGAAAATCTTTCTAAGGATTGTTGTGTGGATTTCTAAGGTAATTCGTCAACCCTTTAAGAGCCTTATCTTCTTGATAGGCTCTTCTAACGTCGTCAAGTAATGTTGACGACGGAAAACTTATTGTTGCAACAGTGGGCTTATCCTCACTGTTGTTTTACGCTGCCAACTCAAAATCGGGCCGGCGCGAAAGGACATCAGCGACGATACCAAGTCGTCCTGGCTTGCATTCTACGTAAAAGTTATTCTCCGCGAAGAAAGACAACAATTTCGCCATTCTTTGCGGGAGGTGTGGACTATTTACGGTCGCGCGTAATGACTCATGGTCCGTATAAACAAAAAATGGTCTATCTCCCAAGAGATGGACCCTAAATTTAGCAGTACGATGGCCTCAATTGTGGGTCGGTCGTTTGCACAACTGCACAAGACCTCAGTGTGAAAACCCGTCACACTGTGGAGTTAGATACTGACGGCTGTATAGAAGCACAGGCAGCGTCGAAATTCGACCACTCGAATAAGCCGAGCCGTACGATAGAAGGATGCTTCCTTGTATAGCACCATCCAAGAATATAAGAAACGCCTGTCTATACGAGGCAGTGCAAAAGTCCCAGATAGACTGGAGGGTCGATCGTACGCTGTGGTAACGCAACCACAGCTAGTGGCAGTTGGTGAGGATACTCCTCAAATATAATTTGAGGGATAATTCCCAAGGATCTGCGGGAGCAAGTCCCCAGAAATCTGTGGTCAAAGGTTCCTAGGTACCTTTGGAAATTAGTTTTAAACAGAAAACTGAGACATCGATCAAGTGTAGGCGCTTATACACATGATATGATTGCGCCTTCAAAGTTAAAGTCGGAGATAACTCAATTGCCAACGCTAGAACCGAAACGGTTCTTGCGTGATCTGCGTAGTGACAAATTCAAGCAGATCTGCGTACTTGTCACAGATGACAAGTACGTGGCCGGTATTTGGTCGGCAATAGTATTTTCTGAGAACGAATGGGTTCTCAGCAGCTTGTCGATGGACGAAAGCGTTCTCGATGAAAAGACTCGGATTGAACGTCTTACGTCGCAATCCTTGGAGTCTTTGAAGAAAACAAACCTTTATATAAGGATTTGATCGAGTTCAAGGATAAATTTCCTGAATCCGTACCGTGTGAGTTGCTTAAGTAAAAAGGCACTCAACACGAAATCGACCTGATTCCCGGTTCGAAATAATGTGCTATGAAGCAGTGGCCATCCCCTCGTGAGCAATATAAGCGATTGACAAATTTATTTGCCAATCCCTTAGCAGCGGGCCATGTGAAGGGGTCGACCTCCCCACATAGCTCTCCGAACTTCTGTGTGCATTAAGAAACGGGAGGGTGGCGAATTGTGCATGCGTTCAATAAATTGAACGCTGCAACGGTACGGGCTTAAACGCCGATACGATACCACGAAAAGGCGTAGTCATTAATGATATATTAAAGCGTACTGTCATTTCGTCAATGGATCAAATTGAAGGATTCCTTAGATCGGCATGCGAGTTCGGTCGAAGGCGGGCCAGCCATTGGCGACATGCTGTCTCTCTAAATACAGATGAAGAGCATGCGGCCATACCGAGTTCGTACAACATGTATTCGACGGGACCTAGAAAAGGTAGCCTTGCTTCACCAGCAGGGCTCTCAACAGTTATAGCATTTGAGACTGTAGCATTTGCATACTGCTAGCGGGTGGACGCTTCCGCGTCGACCCGAAAGCTTAAAGATAGAATTCTTTAAGTTTAAGGCAGTCGAATGCGATTCTCTTTTAAGATGGTTCTTCAAAGTAGACGACGCCATAGAAGCTCGCCGTAACGGTGAAGATGCGACGAAAGTGAAATTTGGCATGTCCAACTTAGCAGGACGTGCCAAATCTTGGTCAATCTTCACGACTTATTGTTTTTGGGTCGTCCGAGGTCTTTAAGACCCGGCTCAGGCAAACGTTTGAGCTACCATGTGCCGAATTCAGGGCTCGATCCGAGCTCTTGGATTTGAAGTAGGGCAAGCGTGACCTTCAAGCTTATGCCCAGCATACACGATACCTGGTCAGTTGTATCGTGAGTCATCCAATTGGTGAACACATGTAACTGTGTTTATTATAGGTCTTGCAGACGGCCCTTTAAGACTCACCTGTTCCGGCTTAAACTAGAGTCGCTCGACCAAGTGCTCGCTATAGCGGAATAGGAGGAGTTCAGTCTTTAACAGGCTTTCGTCCACTCTGGAGCTTATCGTCCTTCGAGACGGCAAGAAAGCGGAGGTCCAGAACCTATGGACCTCTCGTATGTGGAGAGCCAGAAACCTTGCTCTTCAAGTCACAAACGATTGCAAAATGCAATCGTTGCCAAAAGACGGACCACTACGCCTATGAGTGTGAAGCTTCACGCCCGGCGCTTTGAAACACTGAGCGAAACGATCGACCTCCCGCTAAACAGCGGAGGACGCAGATCCGACGCTATTGTGAAATCGCAACGGCGAGGCGGATCGTAAAAATCGGTTTGAATCAGTAGGTGGGTACTGATCCAGCAACGTCAAAAGAATTTGCAGGCCTTTTGGCGAAAGTTGCTCCTCACACACAAACATTGTGTGTAACTGCCCCAGGTGATGAGATTAACCTCATCACCTTAGAACTTACTGTGGGACATAAATTGCAACTAAAGTCCCAAGTCAATTGTGCGGCGCCGAAAAATTTCATTCGACGCCAGAATCAAATTTATTGAGCGCGATATCCCTCTGACGAGGATGACAATGCGCCTAGCACCAGGTGCATCTCTAACATAAAGAAATGTGTAGTTGGTATCGAATACACTATAAAGGGTAAACAGTACGATTATGATTTCATCGTATTAAATTTGGATGACAAATTTGATGTCATCCTAGGATTACCATGGCTCAGAAAGTACAAGCCTGAACAGGATATCCCGTTCACAGCAGTAAGCCTACCTGGAGGAATGCTATGGGAGTGGCTAATTATGCCACAGGGGCTTAGTAATGCCCCTGCGACATTCAACAGATATTTAGCCAATCTATTGAGATCGGTGCGAGATTTCACACCGAGTTATTCTGATGACGTCTTCGTTCATCGCAGAGCCATGAGCGGAAAGTCGGATGTTGAAGTACATCGTACCCACGTCCGAAAGATTCTTACACTTATGCGCAAGCATAATTTGTATGCAAATCTCAAGAAGTGTATATTCGCTGCAAGTGAAATATCACTTCTTGGGTGCATCGTGAGTACACACGGTATCAAGGCGATCATGTGCCAGTCGATGTAAAAGGACTTCGAACGTTCCTCGGCTTAGCGGCGTACTTACATAAGTCTACCGCAATATATACCGAAATGACAGTACATATTTTTCTTTGTTGAAGAAAAATGTAGTGGTCAGTGAATGATTGTCAGCGTTCCTTCCTGGTGATTGCGGACCAAGACAGACCATTTCATGTGGTCTGCGACGTCAGAAATTTTGCAAGCGGCTGTGCGTTGATTTAATATGACACAGATGGCGCAGAGCGCGTCGTCTGCTATCAGTCGCTTCAGCTTCATCCAGCCGAACGCAATTACCCAGTGCATGACAAGAAACGCCTTGCCATGAAATTTGCACTGAGATCCACACGCTTGTGGACGTCAAGACGTTCATCAGATGGACATCCGATGAATGAGAGGCAGGCATCGTCACGACTTGATGCTGCCAGTTTATACATCATGCGTTTGATCGCTGTGTATTCAAGATCACTGAAATGAGAGAACCTTTCACGCGTTGCGTGATAGCTTTCTTGGGAGACTTGAGACCTCCCTCCTTTTTCATCTAATATGCTCATGTTAGATGGAACGTGCGTAGGCCGTTTAACGGACTACGAAGTGCTACCAGGTGTAACGGGACACCCTTTGCTAGTACTGATAACAGTACGTGTCAACCTACACTGATTACAGTGAAGGTGGGGGCCTCGACTACTTCACGTACACGATGTACAGAGGAAGGTTCTAAGTAGCTAAGAGGTCTTATGTAGCGGAGCTACCTCGCTCCTAAAGTCAGAGAAAGACTTTCAGACTCAGAGAGTCACTTAGTTCTATTGAACTTATGGGCTTAACAACTCAGGGAGTCGTACAACCTATTAAAGCTTAAGGAATCCTAGTTTAAGGGATTTTGGGGTTCATAGAACCAAGTGGCAACTAGTGTCCAAGAGGATATACCTTAGAAAGGCTTCTCTCTCTTATAAATCAATGCGCAAGCCTTAGAAATGCACTTAATGCTTTAAGATCAAAAGGGGAACAGCACTTTTTTAATTATTCAAATGTAAAAACCTTACCCTACCTAATTTAAGATAGATTTTGGCCGCCAGATTTATGTCTGGTGGCGACCACATTTGTTACCCATAATAAATGGGATCTAAGTAACTAACTATTTTTAATTAGATAAAAGGGCATTTTACCCATAAAGTAAATGAACCGCAACAACGGATCTATAGCCTCAGTGGGTACGATGTACTTTAAAATCCGACTTTCCGTTCATGGCTCTGCTATGAACGAAAACGTCATCAAAATAGCTCGGTGCAAGATCCCGCACTGATCTCGACAGATGGGTAATACATCTGTTAAATGTCGCAGGGGCATTACTAAGTCCCTGTGGCATGAGTAGCCACTCCCATTGCATACCGCATGGGGTGCTTACTGCTGTGAACAGAATATCCTGTTCACGCATAACGATTTGATAGAATCCATCCATTAGATCTATTGACGAAAAGATAGTACTCTTTGACATATCATCAATGACTACGTCTTTTCGTGGTATCGGCGTTTGAGCCGGTACTGTTGCAGCGTTCAGCTTATTGAATGCATGTACAACTATCCGCCTTCCTCCTGTTGCTTTACGCACACAGAAGGTCGGAGAGCATGTGGGGAAGTTGATTACCTCACATGACCCGCTGCTAAGCGTTCGGCAAAGAATTTGTCGATCGCTATTACTTGTTCACGAGGCATTGGGCATTGCTTCCTGACACAGTATTTCAAACCTAGGATTAGGTCGATTTCGTATCGAGTGCCTTTATCCTTAGGCAACTCGCACGGTACTGATTTAGAAAAGACATCTTTAAATCCCTCTTAATCGTTATATAAAGGGTTTGTCTTCAAAGACTCCCAGGATTGGGACGTAAAGCGGTCAATCCGAGTCTTCTCATCGAGGACACTTTGTACATCGATGAGCTACTGAAAATCCGTTCGTTCTCAGGAATACTATTGCCGACCGAACATCGGCTACGTAGCTGTCATCTGTGACAAGTACGCAGATCTGCTTGACTTTGCCACTACGAAGATCACGCAAGAACCGTTTCGGTTCTAGCGTTGGCAATTGAGTTATCCCTGAAGTTAATTTCGGAGGCGCTAATAGATCAAGTGTATAAGCGCCTACGCTTGATCAATTGTTTACTAAGACATTGATTGTCTCTGTTTCTTCTTTAGAACTTAATTTCAAAGGTACCTGGGAATCTATGACGACAGGTTTCTGGAGACCTGCTCCCGCAGGAATTACTTGGAGAGTATCCTATCCAACTGCCTCTAGCTATGGTTGCGCTACCACAGCGAGATCTAGGACTTTCGCACTGTCTCTTATAGACTGGCGTTTACTTTTTTGGGTGTTGCTTTGCAAGCAATCATCCTTGTTTCGTACCACTCAACTTATTCGAGTTGTCGAACTTCGACGCTATCTCTGCTTGTCTACAGCCGTCGGGATCTAATTCCACAAGTGGTGTAAACGACCGGCGCACAGGTGAGGCCATCGCATTTACTCGTAGGTAATACACACGCTTGTGGACGCTCCAAGACGTTCACCAGATGATCCTCTGATGAACGAGAGACAGGCATCGTCACGGCTTGATGCTGCCAATTAAATTGGCAATTTGTGCAAGGCTTGTAGCTTGTACTTTCTGTAGTACAAGTTGTGCAAGACTTGTAGCTTTTACTTTCTGTAGTACAAGTTGTGCAAGACTTGTAGCTTTTACTTTCTGTAGTACAAGGATGACATCAAATTGTCATCCAATCAAGTACGATGAAATTGTCATTCAATCAAGTACGATGAAATTGTCATCGTATCGCTAGCCCTTTAACGTGTATTGGATATCAATTACACGTTTCTTCACTGTTACATATGCGCCTGTTGCTAGGCGCACTGTTATCCTCGTTAGAGAGATATCGCGCTCAATAAATGCAAGCCCGCGACCTTTTAGCGATTGGCGTCTAATAAATTTATTAGAAGCCCCACAATCGACTAGGGACTTAAGTGGCAATTTACTTGACACTTTTATTTTCAGGGTGATGAGGTTGACCTCATCTTATGGGGCAGTTACACACAATGTTGGTGTGTGGGGAGCAAATTTCGTCAAAAGACCTGCAAATTCTTTTGACGTTGCTGGATCAGTAGGGCGCTCCACACCTTCTGACCGCGACCGTTTTTTGACGATCCGCCTCGCCGTTGCGATTTCGCAGCAGCGTCGGATCCGCGACCTCCGCTATTCCTAGCGAGAGGTCGGTCTTTTCGCTCACGGTTTTTAGGCACTGGCCGTGAGGCACTACGCTCATATGCGTAGTAGCCATTTTTTGACAACGATTCGATTTCTGTAATCGTTTGTAACTTGACGAGCGAGGTTTCTCGCTCTCCACATACGAGAGATCATGGATTCTGGGCCTCCATTTTCTTGTCGTCTCGGAGGACGATAAGTAAAAAGCCTGTATAAGACTAAAATCCTCCTGTTCCGCTATAGAGATCACTTAATCTAACGACTTTAATTCTAGCGGGAACAGGTGGGTCTTAACAGGACCGTCTGCAAGACCTTTAATAAACATAGTTACCGGTGTTTGTTCATCTATTGGATGTCTAACGATACAACTAACCAGGTATCGTGTATGTTGGGCTTACGCGTGAATGTCACGCTTGCCTTGCTTCAGATCAGGGAGCTCGGCTTGAGCCCTGAATTCGGCACGTGGCGGCTCAAACACTTGCCTGAGCCGGGTCTTAAAGACCTCATACGACCCAAAGACTAATGGGTCGTGAAGCATGAGCTCCCAAGGCCAAAGATTGGGACGTCCGCTTAGGTTGGACATGCCAAATTTCACTTTCGTCGCATCATGACTGTTACGACGAGCTTCTATAGCGTCGTCTAACTCGACGAGCCATATCAATGGGAGTCGCCTTCGACTGCCTTAAAATTGGATATTTCTATCTTTTAAGCTTTCGGGTCGACGCGGCAAGCGTTGGCCCATTAGCAGCATATACATGCTGGTATCTCAACAGTTTCAACTGTTGAGCACCCTGTTCTCTCAACACCTCTGTGTTGAGAGCCTTGCTGGTAAAGCAAGGTAACTTTCTCTTGGGCCTCGTCGAGGTCGTACCGAATGAACTTGGCTATGGCCGATGCTGTTCATCTCTGCCCAGAGTGTACAGCATAGGGCCAACGGCTTGCCCGCCTACGACCGAGCTCATTCGTTCGATCGCTCTCCATTCGAGGTCACTCAAATAAAGAAACCTCTCACGCGTTGCGTGATAACCTGGTTGAGGGGCTTGGAAGCTCCCTCCTTCTTCATCAAACATGTCCATGTTGGATGGAACGTGCGTGGGTCGTTAAACGGACTACGAAGTGCTACCAGGTGTAACGGGGCACATTCACTAGTACTGGTAAGTACAAGTTAACCTTACACTGATTACAGTGTAGGTAGGGGTGCCTCGAAACTTTACGTACACAATAGTACATAGGAAGGCTTCTATGTAGCTAAGGGTCTTTAGCTACCAAAAGGTAATTCAATGGATTTAGAATTAAGGAAAGTAAAACTTTATTAATATAAGTAGTTTGCTGCGTAACGATCTTCTATCTTCTACTGAACTTATTAGATTAATATATGACTAAGTATGGCGCCTCCTTGCGCACCGCACAATCGTGTCTTGAAACGATTGGCGGGGTTGATTTAGACTTAAATCAACCAATTAATAGAGCTAATGTCTATTGCATCAATATTACCAGATTTGGTATTTTTGGAACTATTTAAGTCAAAATTAATAATGTTAATAATTCTGCATTTCTTTATTTATTTCTCTCATAGGAGGTGATATTTATTATTCCTCTTATAGGAAATAATGCTTATGTAGTGGGACACCCTGTTACATATAGCGCGTCTTTTAATTTCGATTTCGCGAACGTCACCGTTGGGTTGGACTACATGCTCAAAAATATTTCCACGCCCATAACCTTTGTCTTGTTACCATTAGTACTGAAAGTTCGCCTTGGCCTTGCTAGTCCAGTGTTGAAAACTTGGACTTGTCGTAGCATATATGAAGAGTGGCGCCACTGTCAATAGCCCACATTCCCGGCATATCTTTGTCTGCCGAAAGCTCGCATTCCAGCGAAACTGCAAAAGCGACCGGATCGTAGTCGTAGTTGTCATTCTGCCGATACTGCACGTTGCTAGCACCGCGTCCACGATTTTGTTCACCGCGTCGAGCTCCTCGATTGTCGTCCTTTTGATTGGTCCAGCATCGCTCTACCGCGTACCCCCCCCCCAATTTGCCGCAATAAGTGCACTGGCGGGACTTTCGCTCGGCACTGAAAGCTTTAGCTGCGTTCAAAGTTCTCCTTAAACAATAAAGGGTGTGGCACAAATCACAATGATGAATCGGGCTTGTCAAACGAGGCGAACCCGATCTTTCCTCCCCTCTACATCCGTTGATGGAGTCAGGAGGTGAGAAGCGCTTTCTTGTTGAAAGTTTCTTGACCCACCGTGAGGCGAAGAGGGTTCGAACGTGTTATCTCGTTCGTTGGCGAGGTTATCCACCGTCGCGTGATAGTTGGGAACCTCGTTCACAACTGATGTTGGACGTTCCGGGTCTCGTCTTGCAGTGCGACGAGACCAATCCTCCTCGGCAGAAGGTCCATCGGAGAACGAGCGCTTCCCGCGCTCGTGAAAGGATTGTAGGTTCTTAAACCCTTGACGCATCTCGTAAGAGATGAGAGTCCTCCAATGGGGATCTTTGAGGAAGTGTGCTTCTTTAGTGGCATGATCTGCACCCTTAATAAAGCATGGACATAAGTCCCCTCACGAGAGGCAAGTAGACAAACGGTGCAACTTATAGCGTGCATCGACTACAGTCCGTTTCTCAAACCGGTCACGGAAAGCGTTTATTTGTCAAGCCAGACCTCACGGCCTGTGTTTTGTACATTCTGTACAAAGGCTGTCCAAGCTTGGAACGAAGGTTTGACATCCTTTGACCGTTTGCAAGTGTACCACCGATGCCGGTAAAAGGCATCGATGAAGAATTCCGTTTCATCCTCACCAGGCTTGTGAAGCCTGGATGAGTCGAACAACGGAATATAAAATTGATCGTTGGCCATACCAGACCAACGAATGAGTTTTCTCTTAGAGGGCAACCAAGGCCTATTCACAGGAGCGAGCCGCAACGTATTGGGGTCCCTCTTCTGTTGGTTCATGTTAGCGTTAACGTTAACTTGGCCCTGGGAGCGATCCCTAAATTGACTCCGTTTCTGATTATGCAAACTAGCACGACCAGCACCACTCTTACCTTGCGACCACGTAATTTCTGGTGAGGTTTACTAACGTCACCTGAGTGTTCATCGCCCTCGGAGTCATCTCATGATGACTCCCCACCAAAGAGGCCCGACGAGTTAAACAACCTTGTCATCACTTCCTTGGTAGTCACGTTAGAACCTAAAGGTTTAACGGACTTGGACCCGGGTGATCCGGCGGTCTTCACAGTCGCCACTAAATCGGGCGATGCAGGTTAATGAAAAGGTCAAGTGAGCACTAGTTGGCAATATGCAAAGTAAATATATTAAAGGACTTCTATTGCTTGTTACCTCTAAGCCAACATTACTTCTAGCCTATCAGCGCTTCTAGAATCTTCTAAAAGTCTCTGGCGTCATCAAATGACGTCATCTCAATGACGTCACCGCATGACGTCACTACCGGTATCTACCGGTATATACTGGTACCCGCCTTTGGCTTGCTTGCTGCTCGAGACGTCTTCTTCACAGCATCCTTAACAACACTCCCACTCGACTCGACAGCTTTTGGGCTTTGTATCTCGAGCTTGCCACGAAGTACGCAAAACTGTGTCGCTGGAATTGGCTTGGTCATGATATCGGCCAGCATGTCGAGAATAGAAATATATTCGAGAATCACTTGACCGTCTTTAATCTTTTCGCGTAAAAAATGGTATCGAATGTCTACGTGCTTGGTCCGCTTGTGATTTTATGGATTATTTGCCAGTGAAATTGAGCCTTGGTTATCTTCATAAATCTTGACCGCTGTATCCGTGGACATTTCACCGAGCTCGCCCAGAAACGCTTTGACCCATACTGCCTCTTGTGTCGCCTCTGGCAGTGCCATGTACTCAGCTTCTGTAGATAATAGAGCCACCGCACGCTGTTTCTTGCTCTTCCAGCTGACACACCCGCCACTCATCATAAAAGCGTAGCCGCTTGTGCTTCTTCGTAACATCGTGTCTCCGTCCCAATCCGCATCACCGGCGCAACGTTTCTTCATAGTCGATGCCGAATTTTTGTGCGAAACCTTTTGCCACTAGGCGCGCCTTGTACCGCTCGACTTCAACCAGCTTGGTATTCCTTGACTCAAAATACCCATCGATTGCCGCTTGCCTCACGTCCTTTCGGCAGGGGCACAAGTGTCCAAGTCTTGTTCTTTTGTAGCAAGTTTATTTCCAAGCTGCACGCTTCCTTCCATTTAGCTGCGTCGTTGGATTCCGTCGCCGACTTGAACGTGGTTGGCATTTCTCCCACTGAATCCACAACGTACGCAGCCTCAAAGGCTTGAGCTATAGCTGACATTTCTTCGAGCGAATGAAATTGACTGTGTCGATTGGGGCTTGGCACTTCAGTCGCTTTTTCGATCGATTGGGTCCTTTGGTGTCGCTTACTGCCAGGCTCAAATTTTTCGTTCTGCGCAGATTCTTCATTTCCGTGATCCGTTTGGTCGTGTTGTGGGGAGTCCTGTTCAGTCGCTCATCATCATCTTGAACAACGACCTCATCATAGCGCCGGTCGCGCCTCCCATATCGAACGTTTTTTATAAACTTTGCGTCGCGACTGACAAGCACACGACCACACACAACTTTTTTCAAATCGATACGCTTTCTCATGCTCCAAGTAGCCAATAAATCGACAGCGTACCGACCGAGCGTCAAACTTGCTTCGCTTTCCTTAGGCACTGTAACATATGCATGACATCCAAAAACCTTTAGATTCGCCAGCACAGGTTTCCTTCCAGTTTAAACATGGTATGGTGACTTATCCATACCAATACCTCGCGTTGGGCAACGATTGCGAAGAAAAGCAGCGGTCATAACAGCTTCGCCCCAATACTTTTTTGGCAGTCCAGCGTGCTCAATCATACATCTTGCACATTCCACCAGTGTACGGTTCATGCGTTCAGCCACTCCGTTTAGCTGCGGAATATAAGGCGGCGTGAACTTTTGCTCGATACCACGCCGTTTACAGAACTTGGCCATTTCGCCCGACGTGTATTCGCCACCATTATCGCAGC
This sequence comes from Bremia lactucae, assembly GCF_004359215.1. Lineage (NCBI taxonomy): Eukaryota > Oomycota > Peronosporomycetes > Peronosporales > Peronosporaceae > Bremia > Bremia lactucae. Next base: position 1,256,483 of record NC_090625.1, read on the forward strand.
GAAGAGTTTTGACAACATTGCCAGTCTGAGTTTCAGCAGATTCAACAAACAGAGCAAATTTGTCGACGACTTCAGACTTGTTTCGCAGCAGAAATACCGTAGTAAAGTGCGAGTACTCATCCGTAAAAGTGACAAAGTATCGCTTGCCGCTAAAAGTTGTTGACTGCATAGGTCCACACACATTACTGTGAATAACTTCCAACAGTTTCTTTGCATGATGTGGTGACTTTTGCATAAAACTCACTCGCGTTTGTTTGCACAAACATCGCACAGCTCCCACTGTTTGACCAACGCAAGATCAGTGCCAACACCATAGTTCCCTTTGACGATAGTGTCTAGACCACTTTAACCAATGTGCCCAAGTCGAAGATGCTAGAGCTACGAAGTGGTGTTTCCGTGGCATCCCGACAAGTTTGTCACATTGGCTTCGTCAGTTCTGACAGGCATCATGCATAACTTGAACAATCATTTGCCCTCGCGTGCGCCAAGCTTCCACTGCATTCCTTTTGCCTTGACAAAGCAGCCATTGCTTTCGAACGTGACGGGTCCAGCATCCTTTGTAAAGCGTCCAACGGAGAAAAGCTTGCGCGATAGCTCTCGAATGTACCATACTCCGCGAAGCATACCCTTTTTCACTCCATGGGGCGTCTTCATCGACATTACAATGTCACCAGTCTTTATTGTCTGAACGACATCGTCGTCAGCCAGATGAACGTCCACCGGAGAAATTTCCTTGTAGTTCTTCATAAACCCTTTCGAGAAAGTCATGTCGACGTAAGAAAAGCTCCCTTCAAGACGCGACATGCATCATGTGCGCCGTTTGCCGACCGGACCAAAAGCAGTTGCGAGTCCTCCATCGCGAGACAGATTACCGCCATGGCCTTACGTGACTTGCGCTTGTAAGTCGCTTGGTCCATCGGGTTCGTCAGGTGCTCAGGCTTCGTCTCCTCGCCCACCACATCCCATAACTCCCGCTCATCCAGCACCATCTGCATCTTGAATTTCCACAGATGAAAGTTCACCCCGTCAAACTTACTGATACGGGCGGTAGAAGTCATAGAGGTGTCCATGGGAAGAGCAAAGGAAGGGGGGGCAGCAGAGTCAGTTGATCTTGGACTCATAACCTAATGAAAAGGTCAAGTGAGCATTAGCTGGCAAAATGCAAAGTAAATACATTAAAGGACTTAGTTCGCAAACCTATTGCTTGCTACCTCTAAGCCAACCATAAGTTCTAGCCAATCAGCGCTTCTGGAATCTTCTAGAGGCCTCTGGCGTCATCAACTGACGTCATCTCAATGACGTCACCGCATGACGTCATTACCGGTATCTACTGGTATCTACCGGGTACCCACCTTTGGCCTGCTTGCTGCTTGAGACGTCTTCTTCACAGCGTCCTTAACAATACAGGTGACTTGGACCAGTCACCTACAATTGGTGTAGCAGGTGACTTGTCCCGTCATCTGCAATGTCATCAACAGACGACATACCCCAGTCGCCTTCAATGGGAGTAGGAGGTGACAAATCCCTCGCAGTGGACGCATAAGCGTCTACTGAAACATTTGCCTTACTGAAAGTTACACTGATCCGTGCGCTTAGCGGCCCATGTGCACAGACTTAATTGTCTCCATCTTGATTCTGGTAAAAATCAAGAATGCAAATAAAATCGGTGTTTTGATATAAGGAAATCAAAATGCAAATAAAATCCGTGTTTTGATTAAAATCATAATGCAAATACATCAGTATTTTGATTAAAAGCATAACGCAAATATAATCAGTATTTTGATTAAACCAACAATGCTAATTACAGGAAAAGACTTATTAATCTTTCCTGTCACCCTACATCAATCACTATGGTGACTGTTGGTTAAGGGGGGGGGGGGTGTAACGGGGTGTCTAGTTACATTAGTATTAATTCCCTTGAGAGGAATAATATTTATTATTTCCTATGAAAGGAAATCAATGAAGAAGTGCAAAATTATAATCTTTATTAATTTTGATTTAAATAGTTTTTATATTATTAAATTTGGTATTATTGATGCAATAAGACATTAGCGCTATTAATTGGTTGATTTAAGTCTAAATCAACCCCGCCAATCGTTTCAACACACAAATCTGCGGTGCGCAAGGAGTTGCCATACTTAGGAGATATTAATATAATAAGTTCAGTAGTAGATAGCAGATCGTTTTGTAGGAAGCTTATTATAATAAGTTGTGTTTGACGTAGCTCGTACTGAAATTGCAAGGAAAAGCTCAAAGCAAATGGTAGCAACAGCCGATCTCACCACAATAATTTTCGTACACCTTTACAGGTTCATCGCTTGAGTCTTCACCAAGTTCGAGCATGAAAGCCTTGACCCAAACTGTCTCTTGAGTAGCTTTTGATAATGCCATGTACTCAGCTTCAGTCGACGATATTGCAACCGTCGCTGCTTCTTACTGCGCCAGCCAATGCACTCTTTGTTTGGCACAAACACGTTTCCTCTGGTACTTCGTCTTGACTCGATATCACCTGCCCAGTCGGCATCCGAGTATCCTACCAATTCACCACAACCGGATTCTGAAAATCAAAGTCTGTACGTTAGAGTCGCTTTCATATACCGAAACACTGCGCTTAAGGACTAGCCAATGACTGAAAAAAATGACTCGAGCAAGGATTGCCAGCATGCTGAATTGGAGTTTCCACAACGGCAGCAAGGTTCTGGCGAGTATCAACCACCAAATACATTAGGGCACCAACAGCACTGCGATACGGTGCATTTTTCATCGTCTAGTGATGCTTGCAGCCAAATTCACACATAGCCTTGGGCAGCTTTATTCCAATGTATCGAGGTGTTCTTACAGGCTTGCAGTTCTCCACGCCGTACTTATTTAAAATTGACTTCAGAAACTTAATTCGCCGCATTGACACATATGACTCGTCATTTCGCTCGACTTGCATTCTGAGACAAAGCTTCAGTTCACCTATGTCGGACATTTCAAACCGCTTACTCAAAGCACGCTTTGTCGATTCGGGTAGCTCCGTATTGCTGCACGCAAGAATTAGATCTTTGCCGTAGATCATTTTGAATATCACGGCCATTTCACGCTTGACGTACACGCTATAATCCATTTCGCACTTGGCAAATCCAGTCTTGCGCATGAACTCATCAATTGGCTGGTTTCACATCCGAGGAGACTGCTTAAGACCATAGAGTGCACGCTTGGTCTTGCACACATGATTTGGATTCTTGGCGCTGATAAAATTTTCAGGCTGCTTCATGTAGATTTCTTCATCTAGTACATTCAGTAACGCTGTTTTGACATCCATCTGGTGTAGAACTAGACCGTGCTGAACCTTTATAATCAGTTCAATTCGAATTGATGTAAACTTGGCCACCGGTGCGAATGTCTCGTCAAAGTCCACTCCGTGCTTCTGCAGAAAGCCTTTTGCAACGAGGCGTGCCTTGTATCGCTCGATGAGTCCTTCAGCTATTTATTTAACCTTGGACACCTACTTGCTTGTTTATGTTTGAAGCGTAACAAATGAAAGCGGAGCAAGTCGAAGCGAAGGGTCTTGGCAAAGGACAAGCCGGAGCGAAGAAACTTGTGGAGAAGGAGGTAGATTAAAAAGTTAATATAATAAGGTCCTTAGCTCACAACTGCTACTTCTAAGCCTACAGTTCTAGAACCTTTTAGCATGTCCGCCATTGGACAATCGCCGTCGGAACTTCGTCGTTGGAAAATTTAATCGGCGATTCGGATTATACCGGTTTGGGTTGCGTACTTTACCTGAAACCGATAACCCTCAATACGCCCCCTCAATGCGAACAAGCTTGTATACCAAGCGCATCAGGTAACTCCTTGTGGCGTGGTCCTGGTGAACCCTTCGTCATGATGTCAGCTAGCATGCGTGACGTTTCGCAGTACTCAAGGCCGACCTCGCCTCGCATGACCTCATCACGGATGTGGTGGTACTTGATATCGATGTGCTTGGCTTGTCCATGATTGACAGGATTCATTGTCATCTTGATGCACGATTGATTGTCTTCAAAAATCATAAGTCTCGGTGTTGTCATATTTGACGCCTTCAGAATCTCGCACAAAAGACGATGGATCCACTTGCCTTCTTGCACCGCCAGACTCAATTCATCGAGCTCAGTCTTACTTGTAGATAGTGACACACTTGACTGCTTCTTACTAACCCAGCTGACCGGTCATCCTACTAACAGAAATGCGTAACCAGAAGTCGATTTTCGATCGGAATGGTCACCAGCCCAGTCAGCATCATGATACTTACAGAAGTCCACCTTGACCACTGGATTTATAGCAGATCCCATAAGACTTGGTACCTTGCAAATAGCGAACAATACGCTTAACCACAGTCCAATGTTCAGTCTGTCGATTCTCCATGAAGCGCGATACATACCCAATAGCGAATGCGATATCCGGGCGTATTGCTGTCATCGAATGCATCACCGCTCCTACAGCTTCTCGAAATGGAGCATTAGCTTTCATTGGCGCGATGCTTAATATTGTTGCCGATAAGAGCCTCGAGCGGCTAAGTCGCGCAAAAGTTGCTGTTGTTAAGGATGCTGCACAAGACAAACCAGTAACCACCGGTGGTCATCGATATAGCACGACAGCGATCCTTTACATGCGACAGCACAACAGATGGTTCCGCAAAGGTTTATATGATCAACTTCAAGATGAGACCTCCACGTGGTAAAATCTGATTGGCTAAATTGGATGTAGCCAAGTAGAATATCCAGTAGAGTATCCAGTAGGCTTAGAGATAGCAAATGGTTTGTGAGCTTAGGACTTATAATATATTTCCTTTGCATTTTGCCAAGTAGTGCTCACTTGACCTAAAACAACAGGTTATGAGTCCAAACCCCGCCAACTCTACCTTTTCCGCCCAAGACACTGCCTTCGCCACTATGGACGCTTTTACGCCAAACCGGATCAACAAATTCGACGGCACCAACTTTCACACGTGGAAGCTCAAGGTGCAGATGCTGCTAAAGAAAAAGGGACTTGTGTGAAGTGGCAAGTGGGGAGATCAAGCTTGAGCACTGCACGAATGCGATGGATCAGGCGACCCTGAAGAGGAAATTCGGAGAAAAATCCTTGTAATTCTTCATGAAGACTTTCGAGTACGTCATGTGCTGTGTCGCAGCGGAGTCGACCAGCCATACGCAACTTGACTTGGTAGTCTTCAAATGTTCACCAACAGAAAAACGATAGTCGCTAGAGTCGTCTTCACTCTGCGCGATGTTTGCACGCTGTTGCCGCTGTCATCTGTGTTCTCACGAATTCGCACGGGGCACTTATCGATTCAATGCCCATGCACCCCTCAGTGGTGACAGGAGCTGTTGGCCTTGACCGGTGCTTGGCGTCCATTACGCCGACCGTTGTCCGTTGTCATAAAAGCTTGTCCTTGCCTGTGCGCGGCTCCAGCGACCCCGCCACCTTGTTCGTTGCGTTTCATATCTTCATGCAGTAGTCGAGACGTCACAAGGTCTCACGACAGCGAGTCGGATCTCGACTCCAACGCTGTAATGAGGAGCGCAAACGACTCGCCTAGACTCGCGAGAAGCGTGATGACCAAATCATCTTCGCTAATCGGAGCGCCAACCGCGTCGAGCTGCTCCGCCAGCATCTTGATCTTGTTGATGTGCTAAAGAACGTCATCACCTGCGTTCATCATCGTCATGAAGAAGCGCCGACGTATAAAAAGCTTGTTGGCCAATCTCTTCTTCTCGAAATGCCCTTCAAGACACGACCATGCATCATGCGCGCCATTTACAGACCGGACCAAAGGCAGTTGCGAATCTTCCATTGCAAGGCAGATCATCGCCATGGCCTTGCGCGACTTCCGCTTGTAGGTCGCCTGGTCCATCGGTTTGACAGGTGCTCAGGCTTCACCTCCCCATCACCACATCCCATGGTTCCTACTCCTCCAGCAACATTTGCATCTAGATTTCCATAGGTGGAAGTTCGATCCGTCGAACTTGTTGATGCGGGCGGTCGTGGTCATAGCAGTGTCCATGGCAAAGGCGAAGGCAGGGGCGTGAGTGGCAGAGTCTGCAGGTCTTGCGCTCATAACCTAATGCTAGGGTCAAGTGAGCACTAGTTGGCAAAATGCAAAAGTGAATATATTAAGGTCCCTAGCTCGCAAACTATTGCTACCTCTAACCAATCATTTTTTCTAGCCAATCATAGTTCATAGAACCTATAGAAGCTACTGACGTCATCTACTGACGTCATCCCCATGGCATCACACTATGACGTCATTATTCGTATATACTGGTACTATCTTGATATAGTCGAGCCGCTTCCTCGCTAACAAAAAGTTCACTGAAACTTCACGTCTCAAATAACATGTGGCTCGATGGCCGACACTTAAAGAAGAGCTACAGTTATGGTCGGTGAGAAGGGGTATGAAGCAGCCTGCGTCTTCTATTCAGTGATAGAAATGCCAAAAACGTTCAGGTAGGCGGTGGAATCTAGCGACGCGGAAGAGTGGAAAGCTGCGTCGACTCCGAACTAGAGTCGCTTCACGAAACAAGACGTTAAAATATTTGTGCTCCTGCCTAAAAGACGCAAAGCAATCGACTGCAGATGGGTGTTTCTGAAGTTCAGGGAGCGTCTCGAGCAGCAGTGTTGCCAGTAAGTACCGGATTAGTAACAGTATGTCAATCCTACGGAGGTTTTCCGAAGGTAGTTTCGACGGCGGGTATGACGTCGTTGGAAGCTTCGAGAAGGTTCTTAAAGCTTCCTAGTAAATGATTGCTTAGACGTAGTGATAGAGATTACGAATTAAGGACCATAATATATTCACTTTGCATTTTGCATCCACTACACAAGTGCCTTTTCTTCAGGTTATGATCCCAAGGTCGTTCAACTCTGCCTCCGCTGCCATCAACTCTGCCTCGACCACCATAAAATCTTCAACGACCCGGATCAATATATTTGCTGGAACAAACTTCCATGCCTGGAAGCTCAAGATGCAAATGGTGCTCGAGGAGCGTGGCCTGTGAGCGGTTGAATACGGAGAAGTCAAGTTCGAGGGCTGCTTGATGCGCTGGATCATGTTGGCGAGGAAGCAGCTCGACTAGATCACGATAGTGTTGCAGATAACACCTCAAGCGGCTAAGTTTCGAACAAGTTGCTATTGACAAAGATGCGCCTTGAAGTGCGCAAAACTAACCAGTAGTACGAGTTGATCATCGACATCGCGCAACAGCGATCATCTTATTGCGACAGCACAACAGATGGTTCCGCGAACGTCGATGATCGACTTTGATATGGACACAAGATGGGACCTCCACGTGGTAGAATCTGATTGGCTAGACGGGATGCAGCTGGTAAGTAAATCCAGTAGAATATCCAGTAGGCTTAGAGGTAGCAAACGGTTTGCGAGCCAAGGACCTTTAATATATTTACTGTACATTTTGCCATCTAGTACTCACTTGACCTTAACATTAGGTTATGAGCCCGAGACCTGCAGACTCTGCCACTCACGCCCCTGCCTTCGCCTTTGCCATGGACACTGCTATGACCACGACCGCCCGCATCAACAAGTTCGACGGATCGAACTTCCACCTATGGACATCTAGATGCAAATGTTGCTGGAGGAGTAGGAACCGTGGGATGTGGTGATGGGGAGGTGAAGCCTGAGCACCTGTCAAACCGATGGACCAGGCGACCTACAAGCGGAAGTCGTGCAAGGCCATGGCGATGATCTGTCTTGCAATGGAAGATTCGCAACTGCCTTTGGTCCGGTCGCCAAATGGCGCGCGTGATGCATGGTCGCGTCTTGAAGGGCATTTCGAGAAGAAGAGATTGGCCAACAAGCTTTTTCTACGTCGGCGCTTCTTCATGACGATGATGAATGCAGGTGATGACGTGCTCTAGCACATCAACAAGATCAAGACGCTGGCGGGGCAGCTTGACGCGGTTAGCGCTCCGGTCAGCGACAATGATTTGGTCATCACGCTTCTCGCGAGTCTAGGCGAGTCGTTTGCGCTCCTCATTACAGCGTTGGAGTCGAGATCCGACTCGCTGTCGTGGGACCTTGTGACGTCTCGACTACTGCATGAAGATATGAAACGCAAGGAACAAGGTGTTGGGGTCGATGAGCCGCGCACGGGCAAGGACAAGCGTTTTTGAAAACGGATAACGGTAGGCGTAAGGGACGTCAAGCACTGATCAAGGCCAACACCGCCTGTCACTACTGTGAAGAGCATGGGCATTGGATCGCTGAGTGCCCCGTGCGAATTCGTGAGAACACAGAACAACAGCGGCCACAGTGTTCAAACATCGCGCAGAGTGAGACGACTCTGGCGCTAATTTTTTTGGTTAGTGAACATTTGAAGACTATCAAGTCAAGTTGCGTATGGCTGGTCGACTCGGGTGCAACACAGCTCATGACGTACTCGAAAGTCTTCATGAAGAAGTACAAGGATTTTTCTCCGGTGAACGTTCTCTTAGCAGACGATGGTCTTGTCCAGGCAATTTGGACTGGCGACATCGTGATGCCTATGAAGACTCCGCATGGAACCAAGAAGGAGTATGGTATATTCCGAAGTTATCGCGCAATCTAATCTCCGTTGGACGCTTTACGAAGGACGTAGGTCCAGTCACGTTTGAAAGTGATGGATGTTTTGCTAAAGCAAAAAGATTGCAGTGGAAGCTTGGGTCCCGTGAGGGTAAAAGGCTGTTTAGGCTATGCATGACGCTCGTCGGTACTGACGAAGCCAATGTGACAAGCTCGTCGGGATTTGATAGGGACACCACTTCGTACCTCTGGCACCTTCGACTTGGGCACTTTGGTCATGGTGGTCTAGACACCATCGTTAAGAAGAACTATGGCATTGGCATTGATCTTGCGTTAGTCAAACAGTAGGAGCTGTGTGATGGTTGCGTACCTGACAAACAAACGCGATTTAGCTGTATGCAAAAGTCGCCTCATCACGCAAAGAAGCTGCTAGAAGTCATTCATAGTGACGTGTGCGGTCCTACGCAGTCAGTGACTTTTTAGCGGTAAAGCGGTACTTCGTCACATTTACAGATGAGTACTCGCACTTTACCACAGTGTTCTTGTTACGAAGCAAGTCGGAGGTCTCAAACAAGTTCGCCAAGTTTGTTGCGTTCGCTGATACTCAGACCTGCGGAGCTGTCAAAACTCTTCGTTGTGACAACGGTGGTGAATACACTTCGAGCGAAATGGCCAAGTTCTGCATGCGGCGTGGTATTTAGCAGAAGTTCACGCCACCCTTCACTCCGCAAATGAATGGGGTGGCTGAACGCATGAATCACACACTAGTGGAATGTGCACGATGTATGCTTGAACACGCTGGAGTGTCGAAATCGTATTGGGGTGAAGCAGTCATGACCGCTACCTTCCTTCGCAACCGCTGTCCAACGCGAGGTATTGGTATGGAAAAGTCACCATATCAGGTTTGGACTGGGACGAAACCAGTGTTGGTAAATCTAAAGGTGTTTGGCTGCCATGCATTTTGTGACAGTTCCAAAGGAAAAGCGTCGCAAACTTGACTCTCGATCGGTACGCTGTCGGTTTCTCGGGTACTCGGAGCATGAAAAAGCATATCGTTTCGAAGAGATTGAGAGTGGCCGTGTATTAGTGAGTCGCGATGCAAAATTTATGAAAGACATGTTTGACAGTGGAGATGCGTCCGCCAGAATAGCGAGATTCTTGTTCAAGATGCTGATGAATTGGCCGATGACGACTCTCCACAGCTCGAAGTAGCTGATCACGAGAATGAAGAATGGATCAAAGCGAAGAAACGGAGCCTGGCAGCATGCGGCTCCAAAGGACTCAATCGCTCGAAAAAGATGCCGAAATTCCACCGCCTAAGCGACACAGTCGATACCTATCACTGGAAGAAATGTTGCTGCGGCACAAGATTTTGAGACTGCGTACGTTATGAATTCAGTGGGAGAAATGCCGACCGCGTTTAAGTCGGCAATGGAATCCAGCGACGCAGCCAAGTGGTAAAAAGCATGCAACTCGGAGATGGAATCGCTTCAAAAGAACAAGATATGGACGCTTGTGTCGTTACCAAAAAGGCGCAAGCCAATAGGCAATCGGTGGGTGTTTCGCGTCAAAGAAAATCAAGACGGTAATGTAAAGCGATACAAGGCGCGTCTTGTGGCTAAAGGCTTTGCACAGAAGTTTGGCATTGACTACGAAGAAACGTTTGCGCCTGTTGCCAAGCTTACATCTATCCGGATTCTGCTCAGTTTGGCTGCCAAGTACGGACTTGCTGTCCATTAAATGGACGTGAAGACAGCGTTCCTCAACGGCCAGCTCGACGAGGATATTTACATGGCGCAGCCAGACGGCTTCAGTGATATAATCAATCCGAACTATGAGTGCGAAGTAGAACGTTCATTGTACGGGTTGAAGCAGTCGCTTCAACCCGTACAATGCTAGGGCTCGAGTTCAAGAAGTGCGAATCTGACCACTGCGTCTACATGGAGCGTGATGGGCAATACATGATCTTTGTTGCACTTTATGTCAATGACTAGATTTTGGCTAGCAGTGCTGACAAGATGCTTCAAGAAACAAAGAACGCACTCAGCCGCCGATTTGAGATGACCGACATGGGTCAGCTCAAGTACTTTCTCGGAATCGAAATTGGGCAGGACATAGGAAGTGGGACTTTGACACTGCGGCAGACCAAGTTCGCCTGCGATATTCTAGGCAAGTTCAAGATGGAGAGCAGTAAGCCTCAGAATCCGGACTCAAGCTGACAAAGCTTATGTGCGAAGGAGGTTGCAAACACAACGAGACCATGGCTAAGGTGCCATATAGAAATGCTGTCGGCTGCCTGATGTACCTTATGGTAGGTACACGCCCCGATCTCGCTGCGGTAGTAGGAGTGCTAAGCCAATTTGCTTCAGATCTGTGTTCGACATACTGGCAAGCGCTCAAGAGAGTATTCAGGTATATACAAGGCACAAATTTGCATGGTATAAAGTTTCAAGCATCAAGTGACAAGGAAATTTAAGGCTACTCGGATGCAGACTGGTCTGGAGACGCAGAGTCAAGAAGAAGCACCAGTGGCTATGCATTTTTGATGTGCGGCGGATGTATCAGCTGGAAAAGCAAGAAGCAGCGCACGGTGGCACTTTCGTCTACGGAAGCCGAATACATGGCGTGTCAGAAGCAGCACCAGAAGCGTGTGGCTTAAGACATTCCTGTGTGAGCTCGGTGAGATGTCGAGAAGCGATGCTGTCAAGATCTATGAGGACAACCAAGGCTCGATAGCGCTGGCCAAGAATCCGGCATTCCACTTCCGAGAACGTTCGATGATCGACTTTGAGATGGGCAAATGATAAGGTTCAAGATGGGACTTCCACGTGGTAGAAGCTAATTGGCTAGAAGGGATGTAACCGGTATGTAAAGCCAGTAGAGTATTCAGTAGGCTTAGAGGTAGCAAACCGTTTGCGAACTAAGGTTCTTACATATATTCACTTTGCATTTTGCATCCTACTAAACAAGTGCCTTTTCTTCAGGTTATGAGCCCAAGCTCGTTCAACTCTGCCTCCGCTGCCATTAACTCTGCCTCGACTGCCATGGAATCTACGACGACCCGGATCAACAAATTCGACGGAACCAACTTCCATGTCTGGAAGTTCATGATGCAAATGGTGCTCGAGGAGCGTGCCTGTGAGAGGTCGTATGCGGAGAAGTCAAGTTCGAGGACTGCCTGACGGCGCTGGACCAGGCTAGTACAAGCGAAAGTCCTGCAAGACGATGGCTGCAATTTGCCTTTCCATGGAAGACTCGCAGCTGCCGTTGGTGCGCTCGGCTAGTGGGGCATTTGATGCATGATCAAGGCTGGAAGACCACTTCGAGAAGAAGAGCCTCGCTTACAAGCTCATTCTTTGTCAGCGTTTCTTCACAGCCATGATGGAGGAAGGTGGTGATATGCTCGCGCATATAAACAAGCTTAAGGCACTGGCGGAGCAGCTCGACGCGGTTGGCGCTCCGGTCACTAAGGATGACCACGCTTCTAAAAAGTTTGAGCGAGTCGTACCAGTTCCTGATAACGGCGTTGGAATCACGTTCCGATACGCTGATATGGGAGCTGGTGACGTCTCGGCTGCTTCACGAGGATTCGAAGCGCAAGGACCAAGGCGGCGATGGAGCCGTGGTTGGCCAGGCTGATGAGTGACAAGAAGCGCAATGGACGGTCAGCAAAGAAGACTGGTGCGTGCAATTACTGCGGCAAGATGGGCTATTGGATTGCGGAGTGTCCCTCGCGAATTCAAGACAGCAACAGCAATCCTCGACAGCAATTTCAGCGAGCAAATGTTGTGCGAGATGAAGATGCGGACGAATATCTGTTTTATGGTTGGAGAGGCTCAAGATTCGTCTGTGTGTCTGATCGACTCAGGTGCGACTCAGCATATGTCGCACTCCAAGATGTTTATGAAAAGTTACAAGAAAATCGACCCGGTTAATGTACATCTCGCGGACGACGGTGTTGTCCAAGCGATTGGCGTTGGTGACATTGTGATGGCGATGACTACTCCGAGTGGCATCAAGAAGGCTTTGCTCAAGGGAGTATGGCATATCCCCAAGCTCAGTCGTAATTTGTGATCTGTCGGACGATTCACCAAGGACGTCGCACCAGTGACTTTCGACAACAATTGCTGCTCGGTTTAGCTAAAAATAGAATTTTACTGAAAAATATTTATTCAGTATTTTTATAAAAATAATTATTCTGATTTGAAAGGTATAAACAATCGGCACTCGCGCTGGAAAGGGTTTGTTTTAGCTACAAGCATGACTCCGGTACCCGTTGAGACGGTGAACATGGCATGCGAGCCACAGAATTAGGCCATTTCGAAGTCGTTTTTTTGGTATCTCCGTCTTGGACACATTGGTTACGGCGGATTAGACGCCATAATTAAAAACAATCTTGCAACTGGTGTTGACATCGGGTCAGTCAAGCAGTGGGAGCTTTGCGGAGGCTGTGCGCTGGGAAAGCAAACTCGTGTCAAGTTCCAGTCTGCGTCAACGGATCGCTCAAAATCTCTTTTGGAAGCTGTTCGCAGCGATGTGTGTGGACCGATGAGGACTTCCACTTTCGGCAAGATGAAGTACTATATTACTTTCATCGATGACAAATCTCGATACTGCCAATGTATCTTATGCGCAACAAGACCGAAGTCTATAACAAGTTTGTTCACTTTAAAAAGTTTGTGAAGAATTTGACCGGCAATTCCGTCAAGATGCTTTGCAGCGACACAGCGGCGAGTACAAGTTAGCTTAGTCGGCCAAATTCTGCGTTGATCGCGACATTGTCTAGAAGTTTACGCCCCCGTATACTCCTAAACTGAATGGTGTAGCCGAAAGGATCAATCGGACTCTTGTCGAGAGTGCGCGGTGCGTGATTGAGCATGTTAGGTTGGCCAAGGAGTACTGGGGGAAAGCAGTTATGACAGCTCTTTTACTCCGTTATCGTTTGCAAACTCGTGCTCAAGGCTCGCTTAAGCCTCAACACGAGGAATAGATGAAGAAAAAGCCGATACTTGCGAATGTCAAGGCATTTGGCTGTCATGCGTATGTGCATCACCAATGGAGAAGCGCTCGAAACTGGACGATCAAGCAAGTCTGTGCCATTTTCTTGGATATTCGGAGCACGAATAGACGTATCGGTTCGAGCAACTATCAACAGGCCGGATTATTGTAAGTCGCGATGCTAAGTTTATGGAGGACACTTTTGACACCGGCAAACACGGACAAGCCTCTGACAGGACAATAGAATATCACGGCGAAATTGCGGTGACCGACGGTGAAGAAAATGATAAAGATAAGCACGAAGAGTCGTCCGAGATTCCGCCATCACAAGAGCAAACGCAATAATCTGAGCGGCCGAATACGGATTATATTCTAGGATCTAAGCGCTACCTGAAGACTCAATCGCTTGAAAATTTGTCTCGACCACCAAGTGCTAAACGAAGTGGGCGTTTCAGTCGTGCAAGTGAAGAAATGCCAGCTCAAGGTCAACCAAGGCCTCTTGAAGACATGTCATCTCTGCCAACGTAGATGAGCGAAGAAGAAAAAGACTGTACGTACGCTGTGAATTCAGTTGGAGAAGTGCCGACATCATATATGTCAGCTATGGATGCAGCGATGCCAGCAAGTGGAAAGAAGCGTGTGCATCTGAGTTTGAATCGCTGACCAAGAATGAGACATGGGAGCTTGTGTAGTCCTGCCATGCGGCCGAAAAGCGATAAGCAGCAAGTGGGTGTTTAAGGTAAAAGAAACTGCTGAAGGACTCATCGAGCGATACAAGGCACGCCTCGTTGCAAAACTTTTTTTGCAGAAGCACGAAGTGGACTTTGAAGAGACATTCGCCCCAGTGGCCAAGCTTACATCAATTCGGATTATTTTAGTATAGCGGCTCAGCATGGCCTAGTTCTACACCAGATGGATGTCAAGACAGCGTTTCTTTATGGTCTGCCGGATGAAGAAATCAACATAAAGCAGCCTAAAGGTTTTATCAGCTCCAAGTATCCGGATCATGTGTGCAAGCTCAAGCGTGCACTCTACGGCCTTAAGCAGTCTCCCCGAATGTGGAACCAAACAATTGACGAGTTCATGCACAAGACTGAATTTACCAAGTGCGAAATGGACCATTGGGTGTACGTCAAGCGCGATGAAATGACCATGATATTTGTGGTGATCTACGTCGACGATCTAATTCTTGCGTGCAGCAATATGGCTTTACTTGAGGCGACAAAGAGTGCTTTGAGTAAGCGATTTGAGATGTCCGACTTAGGTGAGCTGAAGTTCTGTCTCGGAATGCAAGTCGAGCGAAATGACGAGTCTGGGGATGTGTCAATGCGGCAAACCAAGTTTCTGCAGTCGGTTTTAACCAAGTATGGCATGCGCGCCTCAAGACATTGGATTAGAGCTGACCAAGGCTGTCTGTGAAGATGGCTGCAAGCACCACAAGACGATGAAGAACGTTCCGTATCGCAATACTGTTGGTGCCTATATGTACCTGTTGGTTGATACTCGCCCGGACCTTGCTGCCGCTGTGGGAACTCTAAGTCAGTATGCTGCGATCCTTGCCCGACTATCTGGCTAGCTCTTAAGCATGTGTTTCGGTACCTGCAAGCGACTTCAACACATGGACTTCGATTTTCGGGATCCGGTTGCGGTGAATTAGTGGTCTATTCGGATGCTGACTGGGCAGGTGTAATCGAATCAAGACGAAGCACTAGTGGATACGTGTTTGTACTGAACAAAGCGTGCATCAGCTGGCGCAGTAAGAAGCAGCGAACAATTGCACTATCTTCAACTGAGGCTGAGTAGATGGCACTAATAAAAGCTACTCAAGAAGCAGTTTGGCTCAAGGCTTTTATGCGCGAACTTGGCGAAGACTCAAGCGATGAACCTCTGAAGGTGTACGAAGATAATGAAGGTGCAATTGCGTTGGCCAGGAATCCCGAATTTCACAAGCGCACAAAGCACATCAATATTCGATAACATTTTGTTTGTGAGAAGGTTAAAGATGTTCATGTGATATTAGAGTACTGTCCAACACTTGAAATGTTAGCAGATCTTATGACCAAGCCGATTTCTGCAATTCAGTTCAGCGCTCTACGATCGAATCGAATGGCACACAAAGCTCAATCACTACTGTCGAGTCGAGTGAGTGTTGCAGATAAATACCTCGAGCGGCTAAGTTGCGCACAAGTTGCTGTTGACAAGGATGCGCCTCGAAGTACGCAAGACTAACCGGTTTGTACCAGCCGATCATTGACATCGCGCGACAGCGATCATCTACATGCGACAGCACAACAGATGGTTCCGAGAACGTTCGATGATCGACTTTGAGATGGGCAAATGATAAGGTTCAAGATGGGACTTCCACGTGGTAGAAGCTGATTGGCTAGAAGGGATGTAACCGGTAAGTAAATCCAGTAGAGTATTCAGTAGGCTTAGAGGTAGCAAACGGTTTGCGAACCAAGAACCTTTAATATATTCACTTTGCATTTTTGATCCTACTACACAAGAAGTGCCTTTTCTTCACAACTGATCAAGTGGCCACCCAAAGTATTGGGATAAAGCGATCACCATGCGTAACGTCACATACTTGACCACAGGCGAAAATGTCTCCGTGTAGTCGACTCTTTACTTTTGCTTGAAACCTTTTGCGACGAGACGAGCCTTGTACTTTTCGATGGAGCCATTAGCTTGGCGCTTGATTTTGAAAATTTATTTAGTTCCAATAGCTTGTTGTCGTACTGGTAACTCGAAACACTCCACGAAGCTGCATGGATCCAACTCAGCACGTATTGCCTTGCGCCAATGTAGCTGATCCGGTCCACTTATGGCATCTTGAAATGTTTAGCTGCATTAGCACTTGCATGCCAGAGCGCGGGTGGACTTGAGTCGCTGAGCACTGCCTTCTTCTAATCCAGCTTCACGATGATCAGACCTTAAAACTTTAAATGAGCGATTTGAATCGCTTGAACGATCCTTGGGCTTTCCAGTCTGCTAAAAATCCGTTAGAGTTTTGGCCTTGAGTTTTGGCGACAGAAGGCGATTCTTGACATAATTGCAGTCATGGCAGCTTCACACCAAAAACGTTTGTCTAGTTTTGCATGGTTAAGCATGCTGCGTCCAATCGTAACAATCGTCCGTATGGCGCGCACAGCTGTCCCGTTGGTTTGATGAGCGTAGGGGGGCGGTAATCTGCTGCTCGATACCCTCGTCTTCGTAAAAGAACTTGAGCGAATTAGTTGCAAACTCGCGAGCCCCGTCATGCTGCACAAACTGACCTTCTTTCGGAACTGCGTTTGGACCTTCAGAATGTAAGTCTCGATGAAGTCCTCGCTATTCGACTAAACACAAAAACATAATTATTTCATACATCCGCTGGCCTCGTCCTCAGTAAGTAGCAAGTACTTGCTGCCACCAAGAGATTCTTGCTCCAACGGGCCGCAGATATCAAAGGGAAGCAGCTCAAATGAGGCGTATCAGCGCTTATCATGGCTGCTTGGAAATGGGTTTTGGACCATTTTCCTTCTTGACATCCACGACACATGCTTCACAAAAACTTGCTTGACGTTGATGGTTAATCGACGTCCTTGATCATTCCATTCGCAACCATTTTTCGCAGCACGTCATTTGGAGCGTGGCTCATTCGCGCATGCAGGTCGATCTTACAATTCGAACTCGCTAAATTGGCTGATCGTTGTAGCGTCCGAAGCCAGTAAAGACCGTCGACGAGATCAGCCGTCGCCACCACTTGCTTGCAATATTCATTCGAGCTCCGTCAAACACCACTTAGAACGTCCACTTTTATTTATCTGTTGAACAGAAGGTAGGTTCTTGCTTATCTTTGGTACTTATCGCGCATCTTTAGTCTTGATTTTGCGCATGTCACCGTTAACCATAACTACTTGCTCAAGAAAAGTCCCAACACTTATAATAATTGAGAGCTATGGGTTCTAGGTAATGTACAACATCCAAATCGGTCCAACCTGTATCGCGGTTAAATATAGCATTCTTATATATTATAGTATAGTTGAATGAACTATATAGAAATGAGTGGTTTCGAGAAGTAGAAGTGCAAGCCCCAATAAATCAATCACTTTCAAATATTCCTTCCCCTGCTCAAGTGTCTTCACTCCAGTTTACCTTTTGTGCAGATCCTTTTACCCTCGCTGCTCTTCGCTCCTTCTCGCTTCGCGTCGCCTCGCTCATTTCAACAGGTTGTGAGCCCACGTACCATGTCTTCTGCCAGCGAGATGTCAACCAAGGTATCCATTGATAAGTTCAACGGTGACAACTATGCAACATGGAGCCGCTACATGCGTGGTGTGTTCTTGACCATGTCAACGTGGCATGTGGTGAATCGCGAGACTACGAAAAGCTTCACGGATACACGGGCCAGAGATGACTACATAAGGGCCAGCAACATTGCCTTTGGAATTATGCTGCTCCACATGAATACGGATTACCATCACGTCGTTGATGACTGCGAGAAAGCGTGGGTTGCGGGATCGCGTCTAACACGACGTACGCCGGATCGCAGAAGGCTGGTCGGATCTACCTGAAGAGGCAACTCTTCAGAATTGAGATGGCGGAAGGCGACAACGTCTTGTATTATCGCAATGGAGTTTTTAACATCAGTGCCAAGCTCAGCAGTATCGACGCCAAGCTGGAGGACGAAGACGTAGCTATTTGCTTGCTTCGCAGTCGGTTCAAGAGCTACGAGAACGTCGTACTCAATCTGGAGATGAGCCATACCGAGCAGCGTTGCAAGATGTTGTAAAGGTGCTTAAAAAATGAGCATATCAAGCGGCAGGCCGAGAAAGTGGTGGCGGTTAAGTCTGAGAGTTTAGCAAAAGTATTTAATCTCGTCAGTGCACGTACTGCAGAAAATTGGAGCACGCTATTGACGAGTGCTGAGCCAAGCAAAAAAATGAGAATTGAGGTCTAAGACGCGGCACAACGGCCGAGGACGCGGAACCGACAGTATACAGTGGAGAAACAACGATGATGCCAACGACTACGATCGGGTGGCATTTGCTTTTTCGCTGGAATGTGGAACGACGACGGGCAAGAACATGTCCGGGATGTGGCGGTCGACAGCGACGCAACGCACCACATATGCAGCGACAAGGCAAAGTTCGCCAATCTAATTGTGCGTGATGAAGGTGGCGTGGCAGTAGTCGACGGTAACATGGCGGCTATTAAGGGTGTTGGCACTATCGTGGAAGAATTCATACTTCCTCGTGAAAATACGATTCATATTGAAATCAAGAACGCTTTATACGTCCCAGACATGAGCAAGAACTTACTTTCGGTGCCCCAAATCAATAAGCATGGCAAGTTTAAAGTGGTGTTTGATGGTACAGAAATGCGTGTTACGCGTAAGGACTCGTATCAGGTAGCGGCAACAGCGGATCTTGTTAATGGACCCCCCCCCCTACTTGCTGCGTCCGGCTCAACGGTCTGCTAATGCGGCAACAAATTCAAAGACGATTGATCTGCACGCGCGTATGGTCATGCTCCAGTTCAAGTGCTACGCAAAATGGTCAACATGGACATGATCAAGGATGCAAGTAAGTCGATGACACAAAATTTGTCAAGCACTTGCCGTGGCTGTCAGCAAGGAAAAATGGTTCAGACCGTCCCCGAGCAACCGCAAAAGCGTCATTATAACATCTTCGAACTGCTTCATCTCAACGTTTGCGGTCCTATGGAACAAGAATCACTTGGAGGGAGCAGGGGTATCTGCTTCTAATTGTTGATAAAGCTAGCGGATGTATGAAGGGTTTTTGCATGCGAGCCAAATCGGACAGTGAAGGCCACATCAGGAGCTACATTATGAAGATCCAGACACAGTTTTCACGAAGTTTAAGTTTGTACGGCACGATGGAGCTCGTGAGCTCGCGACAAGCTCGATCAAGACTTACTACGAAGATATAGGGAATGAGCAGCAACCTTCAGTTCTGTACGCCCACCGGGCTAATAAACGGCAGAGCGTGCTATTCGGACGATTGTTACAATTGGACGCAGTATGCTGCATCACACCAAGCTCGATAAGTGTTTCTGGTCTGAGGAAGCAATGAAAGCCATATACGTCAAGAATCGACTGTCGTCACCGAAGGTTAAGCATACGGCTCCCGACGAGATTGTTCAAGAGTCGAAGCCGAGTGTAAAACATATGCGTGTGTCTGGCTGCCGGACGTACATTCTGACACCAAGGGTAAAACGACTCATTAGAACCCTAAGGCTCGCGTTGGAATTTTTCTCGGTTACGAAGAAACACCTAAAGCTTATCGACTGTGTGTGGTGTTTGACGTTGATCCGGGGCAAGTTATTATAAGTCGCGATGTTAAATTCGATGGTTCTGTTTTCGGGATTCTATTTTGATATTTGAAAATCTCGAAATTGGTGACTGTGGTGCCCCAGAAATGGAGTACAAGCAAACAGAAAGCAAAAAGGTCGCTCAAGTAAAAAAAGAAACCTACCCAGAAAATCCCGTGCTGTTCGACACAAAAATGGCCTTGAAGAATCAAGCGCGCCTATTGACTCGCGTATGGAAGACGATGAAGAAAAGAATGATGGCCAAGATGATGAAGCTGCTTCTCTGTTTTGGCGTGCAACTGCTAATGCCGTTGAAGGATCGATCAACTTATCAGAGCCAAAGTCTTTCCAAGAGGCAATGAATGGACCGCAGCAAGTTCATTGGAGCGAGGCAATTCGTATAAAACTCGATTCCATGCGTCTGCGTGGTGTGTTTCGTGCTGTCAAGCTGCCACACGATCAACGTGCCATCGGTACCAAATGGGTGCCTAAGATCCAGCGCAGAGCGGATGGATCTATCGACAGTACAAAGCTTGTCTCGTGGCGAAGGGCTTCAAAATGAAGTACGGCATTGATTGCACCGAAACCTTCTCGCCGGTTGTCAGGTATGTGATACCGCGTATGGTCATTGCCATTGCCAAGTTTTGCAAGTGGCCTCTCGACCAGCTAGATGTGGTAACTGCATTCCTATATGGAAGCTGGAGATCTTTCTGATCGCAAATCGACTTTTGGCAGCAAGAAGCAATCAAGCGTCTCACTTTCCACTAGCGAGGCGGAATACATTGCGCTTAGTCTGGCAATCCAAGAAGGCAATGCCTGCTTTGTGAGATTTTAACAGCTGCCGGTTATGCTACACCTGAACTTGTGATTCAAGAAGACAATCAGTCATGCATCAAGATGACAAAGAATCCTGTGTACATGGCCGCGCTAAACGTATCGACATAAAGTACCACATTCGTGACGATATAAAGCGGGGTGAGTCAAGCGTCGACTATTGCGACACTTCGTTTATGCTCGCGGACTTTTTGACTTAGGCACTATACGGCCCACTCCAAAAGGATATGACAGCGGCTCTTGGCATTCAAGCGAGTTCACATTGAGGGGGCGTATTGAGGGTTATGAGTTGCAGGTAATGTACACAACCCAAACCTCAAATTTGTTGTTTTAGGTCAAGTGAGCACTAGATGGCAAAATGCAAAGTAAACTTATTTAAGGTCCTTCCTTAGTTCGCAAACCGTTTGCTACCTCTAAGCCTGTTAGAAAAATTGCTGATACGGGCGGTAGAAGTCATAAATGTGTCCATGGCAAACGCGAAAGAAGAGGCGGGGGCAGCAGAGTCAGTTGGTCTTGTGCTTATAACCTAATGAAAAGGTCAAGTGAGCACTAGTTGGCAAAATGCAACGTAAATATATTAAAGGACTTAGTTCACAAACCTATTGCTTGCTATCTCTAAGCCAAACATTACTTCTAGTAAATCAGCGCTTCTGGGATATTCTAAAAGCTTCTGACGTCATCAACTGACATCATCTCAATGACGTCATTACCGGTATCTACCGCTATGAAAGGGCATTCGTCTTTGGCCTGCTTGCTGCTCGAGACGTCATCTTCACAGCGTCCTTGTGCCGATTTTTGGGCTATTCGGAGCACCAGAAAACGTATCTTTTTGAAGACCTGTTTAGTGGTCGAATTCTGATGAGTCGCGATGGTATCTGAAGAGGAGCCGAATGAAGCTTAAGACGCGCACCCAGAATTTGACTTGGGTCGTAAATGGCATACTCGTACTGAGTCGCTGAAAAAGGTCGCTGTAATTCCGCGTCCCAAGCGACATGTGGCTGACTATCGACGGTCGACACTTGAAGAAATGTCAGCGTCTGCTACAGTTCTGAACAATGAGAAGATATATGAACCAGCCAACGTCGTGTATTCAGTGGGAGAAATGCCGACAACATTCAAGTCGGCGATGGAATCCAGCAACGAGAAAGAGTGGAAAGCCGCGTGCGACTCCGAGTTAGAGTCGCTTTACAAAACCAAGACATGGGAAGTTGTGCCTCTGCCTATGGGACGCAAACCAAATGAATGCAGATGGGTGTTTCGAGTGAAAGTAAATCAAGATGGAATTATCGAGCATTACAAGGCGCGGCTCGTGGCCAAAGGACTTTCGCAAAAGTATAGAGTCGACTACGAGGAGACGTTTGCGCCAGTGGCGAAGTTAACTTTGATTCGTATTGTGCTGAGTATGGCTGCCAAGTACGGTTTGATGCTGCACCAAATAGACGTGAAGACTGCCTTTCTTAACGGGATTCTGGATGAAGAAATATACATGCAGTAACCCGAAGGATTTGTCAGCGTGGACAAACCGGACCATGTGTGCAGGCTCAAGCGGTCGCTTTATCGTCTTAAACAGTCGCCACGTATATGAAAGCACACCATCGACAAATTCATGATCAAGACGGAATTTCAACAAGTGTGAGTCCGATCACTGCGTCTACATCAAGCGCACAAACGGTGACATGATTATTATCGTGCTTTACGTAGACGATCTCATCATCGCAAGCAGTGAAGACTCGCTGTTAGTATCAACGGAGCGTGCACTGAGCGATCGATTTGAGATGACTGATCTTGGTGAACTTAAGTATTTTTCGGCATGGAAATTGGACAAGATTGAGTTGATGAACTGGTTCTTACCGGTTAGTCTTGCGCACTTCGAGGCGCATCCTTTTCAACAGCAACTTGTGCGCAACTTAGCCGCTCGAGGTGTTTATCTGCAACACTTTCTCGACTCGACGGCGGCGACACCCTCTATCCCAAGCTTCGTGCGCAGATACTTAAACTGTGCGGCGACACCCTCTATACGAAGCTTGGTGCGCAGATTCTTGAACTGTGCGGTGACAATTGGCATTGTCATTATGTCGGCCAGCATCCTTGCGTCGAACAGTACTCGAGATTTACTTGACCGTCTTCAACCTTTTCTTGCACACAGTGGTGACGGATGTCGATATGTTTTGTGCGCTTGCGAAACTCCAAATTCATGGCCAATGCGATCGAGCCTTGATTGTCCTCGAATATCTTGACTGATTCATCCATAGTCATCACACTAAGTTTACAGATTAACTTTGAGCTAAACTGCTTCTTGCATGGCCTCTGATAGCGCCATGTATTCAGCTTCCGTTGAAGAGAGCGCTACAGTCCTTTGCTTCTTCTTCGCCAACTGATGCATCCGCTATTCATCGTATAGACCTAGCCACTTGTGCCAGTCTGCATCGAAATAATCAAGTAAACTTGTTGAACCGCTTTGCGAAAACTCAAGTCCGTTCGTTGACGTCGCATTGAGGTATCGCAGTTCACGCTTGAGAGCTTGCCAATGTGTTGGACATGGGTCAGCGGCAAACTGGCTTAAAACTTCTACAGCAGCACCAAGGTCCGGACGCGTAGCAACCATCAAGTACATAATGCCACCAGCACAACTTCGGTGCGGCATATTTTTCATCGTATCTTCATGCTTGCAACCACCCTCACACATGTTCTTCGTCAACTTAATATCTGAAACTTGAGGCGTCTTCACAGGCTGCTATCTTGCATGCCGATCTTGTTCAGCACTGACTATAAAAAACTTAGTCTGCCGAATAGTGACTTGACCGGATACTCGATCTTGTCCAATTTCCATGCCGAAAAAAACTTAAGTTCACCAAGATCAGTCATCTCAATCGATCGCTCAGTGCACGCTCCGTTGATACTAACAGCGAGTCTTCACTGCTTGCGATGATAAGATCGTTTACGTAAAACACGACAATAATCATGTCACCGTTTGTGCGCTTGATGTAGACGCAGTGATCGGACTCACATTTGTTGAAATTCATCTTGATCAAGAATTGTCGATGGTGTGTTTTCATATGCGTGGCGACTGTTTAAGACCATAAAGCGACCGCTTGAGCCTGCACACATGGTCCGGTTTGTCCACGCTGACAAATCCTTCGGGTTACTGCATGTATATTTCTTCATCCAGAATCCCGTTAAGAAATGCAGTCGTCACGTCTATTTAGTGCAGCATCAAACCGTACTTGGCAGCCAGACTCAGCACAACACGTATCGAAGTTAACTTCGCCACTGGCGCAAACGTCTCCTCGTAGTCGACTCCATACTTCTGTGCAAAGCCTTTGGCCACTAGACGCGCCTTGTATCGCTCGACTTCACCTGCTTGATTTGCCTTGACGTGAAACACCCATTGCCGATTGCCTTGCATCCTTTCGGAAGGGGTACTAGCGTTCAGGTCCTGTTCTTTTGTAACAACTCTATTTCCAAGTCACATGCTTCTTTCATTTAGCTGCGTCATTGGATTCCATCGCCGACTTGAATGTAGTCGGCATTTCTTCCACTGAATCTACAACGTACGCAGCCTCAAAGTCTTGAGCTGTGGCTGACATTTCTTCGAGTGATCGACTTGTCGTTTAGGCCTTCGTACTTCAGTCGCCTTTTCGAGCGATTGGGTCCGTTAATGTCGCTTACTGCCAGACTAAACTTCTTCTTCCTGCGCTGATTCTTCAGTTTCGTGGTCTGTCTGGTCGTGCCGTGGGAAGTCCTGATGAGTTGCTTAATCATCATCTTGAACAGCGACTTCGTTTTAGCGACGGTCGCGCCTCCCACTGTCGAAAGTGTCTTCCATAAACTTTGCGTTGCGGCTAACAAGCACACGACCACTCTTTACTTTTTCAAATCGATACGCTTTCTCATGCTCCGAGTAGCCAATAAATCGACAGCGCACCGACCGAGCGTCAAACTTGCTGCGTTTTTCTTTGGGAACCGTAACAAATGCATGGTATCCAAAAACCTTCAAATTCGTCAGCACAGGTTTTCTTCCAGTCCAAACTTTGTACGGTGACTCATCCATAACAATACCACGCGTTGGGCAACGATTGCGAAGAAAAGCAGAAGTCATAACTGCTTCGCCCCAATATGTCATTGGCAGTCCAGCGTGCTCAATCAAACATCTTGCACATTCTACCAGCGTCCGGTTCATGCGTTCAGCTACTCCGTTTAGCTGTGGAGTATAAGGTGGCGTGAAATTTTACTCGATACCGCGCCATTTGCAGAACTTGGCCATGTCACCCGAAGTGTACTCGCCACCATTATCGCGGCGAATAGCTTTGACAACTTTGCCAGTCTGAGTTTTAGCGAACGCAACGAACTCGGCAAATTTGTCGGCAACTTCAGACTTGTTTCGCCGCAAAAATACCGTGGTAAAGTGCGAGTCTTCGTTCGTGAAAGTGACAAATTACCGCTTGTTGCTGAAAGTCGTTGACTGCATAGGTCCACACACATCACTGTGAATAACTTGCAACAGTTTCTTTGCATGATGAGGCGACTTTGGCAAAAAACTTACTCGCGTTTGTTTGCCAAGCGCACAACCATCGCACAGCCAAAGTACCGTTTTGATCAACGAATGTTAGGATAAATCTTATACCAGGCATGTTTCGCATTCTGCCGATACTGCCCTAAACGTAGTTTCTCATGCTCTTTAACTTCAGCGATTGAAAGCTCCCACTGTTTGACCGAAGTGAGATCAATTCCAATACCATAATTCCTTTTGACGATAGTGTCTAGACCACTATGTCCAATGTGCCTATTGAAGTTTGTGGGTTTCAGGTAATGTACATAATTCAAACCGATTCAATTCGAACCGCGGTTAAACATAGTTGTTACTTATACTAATATAGTTAATCCAAGTATGTAGAATTGAGTGGTTATGAGAACTAGAAGTGTAAGCCTCAATTAATCAATCACTTTCAAATATTTCTTTTTCGGCTCAAGTGTCTTCGCCTCAACAGCAGACTCTTCTCTTCGCTTCGCTCTCTTTCTTCTTCGCTCTCTCCGACCTCAGCATTCAACAGGTTATGAGCCCAAGCGCCATGTCCTCTTCACAAGATCCCTCGGCCAAGGTCTCTATTGATCGATTCAATGAAGACAACTACGCGACTTGGAGTCGCTACATGCGTGGCGCGTTCCTCACCAAGTCGACGTGGCACATCGTAAATCGAGAGATGTCGCCGACGTTTGCGGACTCGCGCGCCTTGGAGGACTACGTCAAGACAAGCAACGTCGAGTTCGGTCCTATGCGTTTACATATAGACGCAGACTATCATCACGTAGTTGACGACTGCGAGGAAGCTTGGGTTGCGTGGGCGCGTATCAAGACACTATACGGCGGGTCGCAGAAGGCGGGTCGCAGAAGGCGGAACATTATCTCTTGAAGCGTCAGCTCTTTAGTATGGAATTGTCGGAAGACGGCAATGTTTTTCATCGTTGCAACAAGCTTCTCAACATCAGCGCAAACCTCTCAAGCATCGGCGCCAAGATGAAGGACGAGGATGTCGCGATTTGCTTACTGCGCAGCCTGCCCAAGAGCTACGAGAATGTCGTGCTCAACTTGGAGATGAACAGCGCGGAGCTTCGATCACGGGACGTCGGCAAGGTGCTTACTAACGAGCATATCAAGCGGCGAGGTGCAAAGACTACAGTAATCAAGACTGAAGACGCGACCAAGGCGTTCAGTGTCGAGCGTGAACAGTACCACTGCACGTACTGCGGAAAATTGGGGCAAACGGCAGAACGGTGCTGGACCAAACAAAAAGCTGAGAACAAGGGCCCAAGACGCGGCGGCAATAGTCGTGGACGCGGGGCCAACAATGTCCACTGGCGCAGCGAGGATGACTACGAGCAGCATGATCGAGTCGCCTCTATGCACAAAATTTTGTTAAAGTAATGGGGCGTGTACGCGTTACGTGAGCCACCACTCCGTGGTGGCTCACGTAAGAACGAAAAACGCATCGCCTTGTACCTATTGATTTCTTCGTACAGCCATCTTCGCCACCTCGTGTAGTATTTTTTTCCAAATCGGTGCAGCAACTCTTTGCCTGCCACCCTCAAAATACACAGCGAGCCCACTGAGTTTCGCTTGAGTGAGGGTTATCAACGGGCAAGAATATGCCAGGGACGTGGGCGGTCGACAGTGGTGCAACGCATCATATATGCAACGACAAAGCCAAATTTGCAAGTCTCAACGAGCGGGATGAAGGCGAGCTTTCAGTGGCTGACGGCAGCAAGGCTGCAATTAAGGGTGTGGGAACCATCATCGAGCGAGTGGTCCTACCCAATGGCAACGAATGCAACATCGAGACCACGGATGCACTGTTCGTGCCGAAAATGAACAAGAATCTGCTTTCGGTGCCGAAGATTAACAAAAGTGGCAATTTTTAAGTAGTGTTTGACGGCGATAACATGCATATTGCGCGGAAGAAAACCAAGCAAGTGGTGTTTACGGCGGATCTCGTTGATGGACTCTATTGGCTTCGGGCACCTCAACGGTCAGCAAACATGGCGACCAACATTCGTGTCATCGATCTTCATGCGCGTATGGGTCATTCACCACATGAAGTTCTTTGTAAGATGATAACCAGGGGGATGATCAAGCACGCAAAGATGCCTGCCGAAACGAATGCATCACGCGTATGCCGCGGATATCAGCAAGGAAAAATGGTCCAAAAACCATTCCCAAGTAATCGTGATAAACGTCGCTACAACACATGCGAGCTTCTCCACTTCGATATATGTGGTCCCATGGAAGACGTTTCGATCGGGGCAGCCGATACTTGCTAATAATTGTGGATGAACCAAGTGGGTGCATGAAAGGTTTCTGCTTGTATGTCAAGTCTGAGAGCGAGAACCTCATCAAGAACTACATTATCAAGATCCAGTTCAGTATGGCAAGAAAGTCAAGTTATTTCGCCATTATGGAGCTCGAGAATTTGCTACCAACTCGATTAAGAAGTTCTATGAAGATGAAGGCATTGAGCAGCAAATCACGGTCCCATACGCACATCAGACAAATGGGACTGCAGAACGCGCCATCCGGACCATCGTGACAATCGGGCGTAGTATGCTACATCACGCCAAGCTGGACAAGTGTTTCTGGGTTGAAGCAGCGATATTGGCAATCTACGTGAAGAATCGCCTGCCATCGCCCAAGATTCCCGATATGACGCCATGCGAGATTGTGTGCGGGTCCAAGCCAAGCGTCAAACACATGCGTGTTTTTGGATGTCAGGCATACATTCTGACCCCAAGGGAGAAACGTCTCAAGTGGGATCCCAAAGCTCGAATCAGCATATTCATGGGGTATGAAGAAGTCTCAAGGCATCGAGGCCGGACAAATAGTAATAATGCGTGATATCAACGTTGATGAAGCAACGTTTGAATTTTCGATGGAAAAGTCAAGCGAAATAATCGAAGATGCGATAATGGACTTAGATCTTCTCGAGATCAACGAAGGTGAAGTGCGCCATGTCCACAACAAGCAAACAGGCAAGCGCAAAATTCGTCCGAACAACAATGTTGCTCGTACGGCTCATCGCCAAGCTGGTTTGGAAAAAGCAAGTGCGCCGGACAACATGCATGATCGTCATCAGAAGAGCAGATCAAGCGCCCGAACGCACCAAGATATAGCGATGAAGAGGAGAAAGAAGGCATCACCAGTGATCACGACGAAGAATTCCCAACCCCTGCATTCTGGCGTGCGAGTGCCAATGCAGTGGAAGCAAGCGATCTAGATGAGCCTGCAACTTTCCAAGATGCTATCAGTGGACCAAGCCAAGTGCATTGGCGTAAGGCCACTCAAGCAGAACTCGAGTCGATGCAAAAACGTGGTGTTTCTCGTGCTGCCAAGTTACCAAACAACCAGCGCGCAATCGGCACCAAGTGGGTGTTTAAATTAAGCGCAAGGCAGATGGATCGATCGACAAATTCAAGGCTCGTCTCGTCGCTAAAGGATTCAAGCAGCAATACGGCATCAACTACACGGAAACTTTCTCACCGGTGGTCAGGTACGTGACTTTACGCATGGTTATTGCAATCACAAAGTACTTCGACTGGCCACTTGACCAACTGGACGTAGTTACAGCGTTCGTGTATGGTGTCATGAAAGAACAAGTATTCTGTCATTCTAAGAGGTGTTGAGATGGATGGTGACTTTGACTGCTTGAAATTGGTAAAGGCAATCTACGGTCTCAAGCAATCTACGGTCTCAAGCAAGCTTCACGAGTTTGGAACGAGACTTTCGATGAATTTGTGCGCTCAATTGGATTTCAAGCATCGGCATTCGACCCATGTCTATACATCAAAGTTGTGTATGGTCTTTGTGTACTTCTTCTGATTTACGTGGATGACGTCCTGGTGACAGAAAGCTCAGCGAAACTCATTGCGCGCACGAAGATCGACTTCGAGATGACCGACAGCGGCAAGTGTACATTTGTGTTGTGCATCGAATTGGTGGACGGACCTGATCGTAGTATCACCATGCGTCAACCACGCTATGTCAATGACATTCTCAAGCGTTTCGGCATGAGCAAGTGCATGGCCCCCGTCAGCCCGGTTGATTTAAGCTCTCGACTTCTCCCAAGCAAGGATGCAACCAACATGGATGCACAGTTTCGAAAAGCAGTAGGTGCTTTAATGCACCTGATGACTGCAACGCGTCCAGACATTGCATATACTGTAGGCTATGTGTCGCGTTTTATGGAGAACCCACAGCAGGATCATTAGATCGCAGTGAAGCGTATTTTTCGCTACTTACAAGGGGCGAAGTCACATTTAATCCGCTATCAACCAAGCGACAAGGTTGACTTTTGTGGGTATTCTGATGCGGACTGGGCCGGTGACCATGTTGATCGCAAGCCGACTTCGGAATTCGCGTTTATGCTTCTCGTTGTCCCATAAGCTGGGGGAGCAAGAAGCAGTCAAGCGTATCGCTGACGACGAGTGAGGCAGAATACATCGCGCTAAGTCTGGCAATTCAGGAAGGCAAGTGAATTCACCGTCTAGCTAATGATTCAGGACCAGAGCTTGTTATCTTCGAGGATAACCAATCGTGCATAAAGATGACAAAGAATCCGGTAAATCATGGTCGAGCCAAGCACATCGACATCAAGTATCATCACATCCGTGACGCAGTCAAGTGTGGCGAAGTGCACCTTGAATACTGTGAGACGTCGAACATGTTCGCAGACATAATGACAAAGGGACTGCCCGGACCGCGCCACAAGGATATGACTGTGACGCTTGGTCTTCATGCGAGTTCGCATTGAGGGGGCGTATTGAGGGTTCTGGGTTTCAGGTGACGTACACAACCCGAACCGGTCCAATCCGAACCGCATTTTAGCATAGTTCTTAGTATACTATAGTATAGTGAATTAGGCCATGTAGAAATGAGGGGTTACGGAAGTAGAATTGTAAGTCCCAACAAATCAATCACTTCCATGTATTCCTTCTCCGACATAAGTGTCTTCGCCTCTTCGCGCAGACTCCTCGCTTCGCTCCCTTCTTCCTCACGCCTTTCAGCAGGTTTAACAGAGCCTAGGTCTTCCTTAGTAGCCCCGCATTCACTGGGTATCGACGTTTTCCCGCACCGTACCAGATCTCTGGTATAGGTCGGAGTTGGAGCTCTTTCGAGCTTTATGCGAATTTTGTAGGGGGTGGGCCGGACGTAAATGTTTCATACTTCAGCACATATAACATCTACGGATGGTCTTATACTGTTGCACAGCATGAAGCGCCTCTTCTCCTTCCTCAACGAGGCTTAAATCCATGGGTTTCGCTCTAATAGACGGAAGCCATGTGCTCGAAGAGCTTGTTCGGTAAACAGGCGTGCTAACGCGAGCAGGCTTAAAGTCGAACTCAGCGCGTAGCGCTATGGCAACTGCCTCTTTGAAAGTAGCAGGATGAGATCGGAATAATTCCGTTCGGGCAACGCCCTCATTGAGACCCCCATAAAGATAATTACTACAATTGCTTCTCGCACCGGGTCTTGATGCATAGATGCAATGAGAGTTCTTAACTCCTGGACAAAGTCACCTAGGGTTCTTTTACCCTGTCAAGTTGCTAAAAGCTGTGCTCGCATGCGAAAAGCCTGATCAGGCGGTGCAAACATGCTGGTCATTTGCTGTCTCAGCGAATCCCATGAGGGAAAAGCGTCGTTTATGGACGTGCTGCACGATAGTGCCCACTCCATGGCTCTACCTCTAAGTTTGGAAATGGCCATAGCCACCTTTTGCTGTTCTGTTAAGAACAAGGCGGAATCAATGTACATTTCCATCTGCTTAATTAAAAAAGGGAGATTTTTCCCCTTTTTTCCCTTTTTTCCCTCAAATGTCTTCACATTAACAGTTAGAGGTCGAGCCATCGGCTCTGAGTCAGGTACAGCGATATACCGGGTTGGCATAGATGCCGCTAAGTGGTCCTGTACCTGACCGATCAGGGAGGTTTCGTATCGCATGAAGACTTCAAGCCTTGCATGCAGGACCCAAATAAGTTTTTGAGCTTGTCATAAGCGGCGCGTTGCGCTTCTGACAGTTCTGGGCCCTCTTCAATTTTCGTGAGGGTTTAGTCTTGTAAAGACTCAGGCGTAGATTGTCTACGAGTGTTATGAAACGGTCAAGTGAGCGAAGTTTAGCAAAATGCAAACTGAATGTTTTTAAGGTCCTTAATTCGCAAGCCTATTGCTACCTCTAAGCCAATCATCACTTCTAGCCAATTATAGTTCATAGAACCTTCTAGAAGCGGATGACGTCATCTACTGACGTCATACCGGTATATACTGGTACATACTGGTAGTCACTTGGTCAGGTCGAGTCGCTTCCTCGCCAACACTCCCACTCGACTCGACACTTGGTGCTATCACTCCCAGCATACATCGAAGGTGTTCAAACTGTATAGCAGGAATCGGCTTGGTCATCATGTCTGCTTTCATTGCCTTTGTCAAGCAGCATTGCAGCACCACTTGGCCGTCTTCAACCCTTTCTCGCACAAAGTGATAGCTCATGCCGATGTCCTTGGTTCTCTTGTGAAACTCCGGATTCTTGGCCAACGCAATCGCACCTGATTGTCTTCATACACCTTGACAGCTTTGTTGCTCTTCATCTCACCAAGCTCGCATAAAAATGTCTTGAGCCAAATTGCTTCTTGTACTGCTTCCGTCAGCGCCATGTACTCTGCCTCCGTCGATGACAACGCCACCGTGCGCTGCTTCTTGCTCCTCCAGCTATTACACCCGTTATTCATCACGAAAGCGTATCCACTTGTACTTCGTCGCGTCTCCACATCAACAGCCCAATCTGCGTCTGAGTATCCTTGCAGTTTAGCGATACCATCACGTGAGAAATCAAGCCCATGCGTCGGTGTAGCTTGAAGATACCGCAACACACGCTTATAGCCTGCCAATGTATTGGACAGGGATCAGCCGCAAATTGACTCAATGCTCCCACTGCAACAGCAAGGTCCGGACGAGTCGCAACCATCAAGTATATGATACCTCCAATGGCACTCCGGTAGGGTACGTTCTTCATTGTTTCCTCATGATTGCAGCCGCCTTCACACATGTTCTTGGTCAGTCTAAGTCCAGGATCTTGAGGCGTCTTCACGGGCTTGCTGTCATGCATACCAAACTTGGTTAAAACAGACTTGAGAAACTTGGTTTGCCGCATCGTCACATGACCAGCTGCATGATCAATGTTGATTTCCACACCAAGAAAATACTTCAGCTCACCGACATCCGTCATCTCGAATCGGTCACTCAACGCACGGTTCGTTGACGTGAGAACTCGTCGTTGCTACTTGCGATGATCAGATCGTCAGCATACAAAACAACAAAGAATATGTCGCTGTCGTCTCGCTTAACGTACACGCAGTGATCTGATTCACACTTGACGAAACCCATCTTGATCATGAAGTCATCGATGGTCTGATTCCACATACGGGGTGATTGCTTCAACCCGTATAGTGACCTTTTTAGCTTGCACACGTAATCTGGACGACCAGCATCGACATATCCATCTGGCTGCACCATGTAGATATCTTCATCTAATCCACCATTTAGGAACGCTGTCTTGATATCCATCTGATGCAACTTCAGCGTATACTTGGCAGCCAAACTCAGAACAATTCGAATCGACGTAAATTTTGCCACCGGCGCATAGGTTTCTTCGTAATCGACTCCATACTTCTGTGGGAATCCCTTAGCCACTATGTAATACGGGCACACATCGGTTGGAGAACCGTTGTTGTTGTACATTTATTTTATGGGTTCAATCCCTTTTATCTAATTTTAAAATAGTTAGTTGCTTAAATCCCATTTATTATGGGTAACAAATGTGGACTCCGCCAGATATAAATCTGGCGGCCAAAATCTATTTAATTAGCTAGAGTAAGAATTTAAGATTTAAATAAATATATAAAGTGCAGTTCCCCTTTTGATCTTAAAAGCGTTAAGTGCCTTCTAAGGCTTGCGCATTAATCTGTAAGAGATAGAAGCCTTTCTAAGGTATGTCCTCTTGGGCACTGGTTGCCACTTGGTTCTACGTACCCCTAAATCCCTTGAACAGGATTCCTTAAGCTTTAATAGCTTGTACGACTCCCTGAGTTGTTAAACTCATCGGTACAATAAAACTAAGAGACTCTTTGAGTCTGAAGGTCTTCCTCTAACTTTAGGAGCGATGTAGCTCCGCTACACAGTAGACGTGCCTTATACCGCTCAACTTTGCCATCTGGAGTCTCCTTGACTCAGAACACCCATCTGCAGTGCGCCCCTTTGGCAATGGTACAATGTTACATGTATCATTTTTCTGTAGCGAGTCATACTCCGAATCGCACGCTTCCTTCCATTTCACTGCGTCACTGGATTCCATAGCCGACTTAAACGTAGTCGGCATATCTCCCACTGAATCCATGACGTATGCAGCTTCGTAATGTGTTGCATCTTGAGCTGCTGCTAACATCTCATCAAGACCTTGACGTCTTTTGTAATTCGCGGATTGCTTGGCGCTTAGAGTGTATGTTGCTTTCTCCAACGACTGTGTCCGTTGGTGTCTCTTACTGCTGGACTCCATTTCCGCATCTTGCGCAGTATCTTCTTCTTGTTCCTGCGGCGATTCATCATCCGCCGCCTCTTCATCTTCAATGACAACGTCCTGCTGAAAGTAGTTGCGTCTTCCAGTGTCGAAAATGTTTTTATGAACGGAGCATCCCGACTTACCAGTATGCGGCGACTGTCCAGCTCCTCGAATCGATACGCTTTCTCATGATCCGAATATCCAAGATACCGGCAGCGTACTGCCGAGAATCAAATTAGGCACGCTTTTCCTTTGGCACCATCACATACGCGTGACAACCAAACACCTTCAGGTTAGCCAGCAATGGTGTCTTGCCTGTCCAAACTTGGTGTGGCAATTTGTCATGGCTGACAGCACGTGTTGGACATCTACTGCGGAGAAACGTAGCTGTCATGACAGCTTCGCCCCAGTACTCTTTGGACAGTCCAGCGTGTTTTTTCATGCAACGCGCACACTCTACCAACGTTCGATTCATCCGCTCGGCGACCCCGTCAACTGAGGAGTGGTAGGCGGCGTGAATATTTGCATGATTCCTCGATCACTGCAAAACTTGGCCTTATCACGCGAATTATACTCGCCGCCATTGTCATTGCGAATGGTCTTTACCCGCTTGCCCGTTCGTGTTTCAGCATACACAACAAACAAGTACACCTTGCAAAAATGTGATTTGTCGTCGATAAAGTGACAAAATAGCGCTTCCCGCTGAACGTCGGCGTCTACATGGGACCACAATATCACTGTGAACGACTTCCAGAACTTGCATCGCACGATTGGGTGATGACTTGGCATAGCTCACTCGCGTTTGCTAACCGAGTGAGCATCCATCATACACCTCCCACTGCTTCACTGATGCAATGTTAATGCCAACACCATAATTTCTCTTCACAATAGCATCAAGACCGCCATGACCAATGTGACCAAGTCGAAGATTCCAGAGGTACGACGTGGTGTCCCCATGGTATACCATCGATCTTGTTGTATTGGTCTCGTCCATCAGAATAGGCGTCATGCAAAGCTTGAACAATTCTTTGCCTTCACGCGCTCCAAGCTTCCAGCGAAGATCTTTTGTTTCCACAAAACAACCATCGCGCTCCAGCGTATCTGGCCCAACATCATTTGTGAAGCGGCCAACCGAAAACAACTTTCCGAAAGCTTTCATCGACATCACTATGTCGCCCATTCCCACCGGTTGGACCACACCGTCGTCAGCGAGATGCACATTTGTTGAAGAGATAGTCTTGCAATTCTTCATGTACTATTTCGAGTACGTCATGTGTTGCGTCGGTCCTGAGTCAACCAACCACACACATTCCGACTTGGTAGCACTTGGATCACCACCAACCGAGAACGGAAAATCACCGAGTTGTCTTCTACTTGCACGATATTTGCTGTTTGTGACCTCTGTCGCTGCGCATTCTTGCGGAGTCACACTGGACACTTCGCAATCCAATGTCCATGCTCACCACAATAATGACATGCGCTGCTCGTCTTGACAGGCGCTTGTCGTACTCCCTTGCACTTTCCTTGATCGCTCGACATAAACGCTTGACCTTGACCGTGGGCGGCTCCCTCGATGCCGCCACCTTGTTCCTTGCGCTTCATGTCCTCGTGCAACAGTCGAGACGTCACCAGTTCCCATGACAGCGAGTCTGCTCTTGACTCCATTGCCGTGATCAGGAACGCAAACGAATCACTGAGGCTTCCCAAGAGAGTGATGACGAAGTCGTCTTCACTAACCGGAGCTCCCACTGCATCCAGCTGCTCCGCCAGGGTCTTTAACTTGTTAATGTGCTGTAGCACATCATCACCCTCATCCATTTTGGCCTTAAAGAAGCGTCGACGAAGAAAGAGCTTATTCGCCAAGCTCTTTTTCTGGAAGTGTCCCTCCAGCCGTGACCATGCATCGTGCGCTCCACTTGCCGAGCGAACCAGAGGCAGCTCCGAATTCTCCATCGCAAGACAGATAATCGCCAGCGCCTCTCGAGACTTACGCTTGTAAGTTGTCTGATCCAGCGTACTGGTCAGGTGCTCGAGCTTCACCTCCCCGCTTGTCACTTCCCACAGGTCCCTTTCCTCCAGCACCATTTGCATCTTGAACTTCCACGTATGAAAATTCATACCATCAAACTTGTTGATGCGAGAAGAGGTGGCGGAAGCGGAATCCATGGCAAGGCGAAGTCAGCGTCGGGGGCAAAGAAGGCGGGTCTTGGGCTCATAACCTAATAGTATAGCAAAATGCAAAGTGAATATTTTTAAGGTCCTTAGTTCGCAAACCTATTGCTACCTCTAAGCCAGTCATTACTTCTAGCCAATCATAGCTCATAAAACCTTCTAGAAGCTGATGACGTCATCTAATGACGTCATTACCGGTATACACTGGTATATACTGGTAGTCTCTTGGTCGGGTCGAGCCGCTTCCTCGCCAACAGTGTGCTACCAGGTGTAGCGGAGGTACCTCACTCCTAAAGTCAGAGGAAGACTTTCAGACTCAGAGAGTCACTTTGTTCTATTAAAGTAATGGGTTTAACAACTCAGGGAGTCGTACAAGCTATTAAAGCTCAAGGAATTCTTGCTCAAGGGATTCAGGGGTTCGTAGAACCAAGTGGCAACTAGGGCCTAAGAGGATATACCTTAAAAAGGCTTCTATCTTTAAAGATCAATGCGCAAGCAATAGAAAGGCACTTAACGCTTTAAGATCAAAAGGGGGAACTGCACTTTATATAATTATTTTAATCTAAAAACCTTACCCTAGCGAATTTAAAATAGATTTTGGCCGCCAGATTTATATGTGGCGGCGACCACATTTGTTACCAATAATAAATGGGATATTAGTAACTGACTATTTCAAAATTAGATAAAAGGGTATATTACTTATAAAGTAAATGTACCACAACAACGGTTCTCCAACCGATGTGTGCCCCATTACAACCGGAACACACCGGTTAGTCTTGCGCACTTCGAGGCGCATCCTTTTCAACAGCAACTTGTGCGCAACTTAGCCGCTCGAGGTGTTTATCTGCAACACTTTCTCGACTCGACGGCGGCGACACCCTCTATCCCAAGCTTCGTGCGCAGATACTTAAACTGTGCGGCGACACCCTCTATACGAAGCTTGGTGCGCAGATTCTTGAACTGTGCGGTGACAATTGGCATTGTCATTATGTCGGCCAGCATCCTTGCGTCGAACAGTACTCGAGATTTACTTGACCGTCTTCAACCTTTTCTTGCACACAGTGGTGACGGATGTCGATATGTTTTGTGCGCTTGCGAAACTCCAAATTCATGGCCAATGCGATCGAGCCTTGATTGTCCTCGAATATCTTGACTGATTCATCCATAGTCATCACACTAAGTTTACAGATTAACTTTGAGCTAAACTGCTTCTTGCATGGCCTCTGATAGCGCCATGTATTCAGCTTCCGTTGAAGAGAGCGCTACAGTCCTTTGCTTCTTCTTCGCCAACTGATGCATCCGCTATTCATCGTATAGACCTAGCCACTTGTGCCAGTCTGCATCGAAATAATCAAGTAAACTTGTTGAACCGCTTTGCGAAAACTCAAGTCCGTTCGTTGACGTCGCATTGAGGTATCGCAGCTCACGCTTGAGAGCTTGCCAATGTGTTGGACATGGGTCAGCGGCAAACTGGCTTAAAACTTCTACAGCAGCACCAAGGTCCGGACGCGTAGCAACCATCAAGTACATAATGCCACCAGCACAACTTCGGTGCGGCATATTTTTCATCGTATCTTCATGCTTGCAACCACCCTCACACATGTTCTTCGTCAACTTAATATCTGAAACTTGAGGCGTCTTCACAGGCTGCTATCTTGCATGCCGATCTTGTTCAGCACTGACTATAAAAAACTTAGTCTGCCGAATAGTGACTTGACCGGATACTCGATCTTGTCCAATTTCCATGCCGAAAAAAACTTAAGTTCACCAAGATCAGTCATCTCAATCGATCGCTCAGTGCACGCTCCGTTGATTCTAACAGCGAGTCTTCACTGCTTGCGATGATGAGATCGTCTACGTAAAGCACGACAATAATCATGTCACCGTTTGTGTGCTTGATATAGACGCAGTGATCGGACTCACACTGGTTGAAATTCATCTTGATCAAGAATTGTCGATGGTGTGTTTTCATATGCGTGGCGACTATTTAAGACGATAAAGCGACCGCTTGAGCCTGCACACATGGTCCGGTTTGTCCACGCTGACAAATCCTTCGGGTTACTGCATGTATATTTCTTCATCCAGAATCCCGTTAAGAAATGCAGTCGTCACGTCTATTTAGTGCAGCATCAAACCGTACTTGGCAGCCATACTCAGCACAACACGTATCGAAGTTAACTTCGCCACTGGCGCAAACGTCTCCTCGTAGTCGACTCCATACTTTTGCGGAAATCCTTTGGCCACGAGCCGCGCCTTGTAACGCTCGTTAATTCCATCTTGATTTACTTTCACTCGAAACACCCATCTGCATTCATTTGCTTTGCGTCCCAAAGGCAGAGGCACAACTTCCGATGTCTTGGTTTTGTAAAGCGACTCTAACTCGGAGTCGCACGCGGCTTTCCACTCTTTCTCGTTGCTGGATTCCATCGCCGACTTGAATGTTGTCGGCATTTCTCCCACTGAATACACGACGTTGGCTGGTTCATGTATCTTCTCATTGTTCAGAACTGTAGCAGACGCTGACATTTCTTCAAGTGTCGACCGTCGATAGTCAGCCACATGTCGCTTGGGACGCGGAATTGCAGCGACCTTTTTCAGCGACTCAGTACGAGTATGCCATTTACGACCCAAGTCAAATTCTGGGTGCGCGTCTTAAGCTTCATTCGGCTCCTCTTCAGATACCATCGCGACTCATCAGAATTTGACCACTTGACAGGTCTTCAAAAAGATACGTTTTCTGGTGCTCCGAATAGCCCAAAAATCGGCACAATACGGCTTTTGCGTCCAGCTTCGATTGCTTTTCCTTCGGAATGTGGACGTACGCGTGACAGTTAAATCCTTAAAGTTTGCCAATAGCGGTTTCTTTGTCGTCCAAATCTGGAATGGTGACTTTCCGTCGTCGATAGAACGCGAAAGTTACCGATTGTTTAAAGACGCAATGTCAATTCCAATAGTGAGATTCTTCTTGACGATGGCACTACACCCGCCATGATCGATATGTCCTAGGCGAAGGTGCCACAAGTACGAGATGATATCTTCATTGTGAGCCAAAGGCTTGACAACATTTGCTTCATCTCGAAAAACTGGAGTCATGTGAAGTTTGATTTTTTTTCCTTCGCGTACACGGATCTTTTACTTGGCGCCTTTTATCTCTGCGAAGCACCCTTCCTTGTCGAATTCAACAGGCCCATCGACGTTGGTAAAACGACCAACAGAAAACAAAGTTCGCGATATCTTCAGAATATGCCAAACGTTCGTAAGCACACCCTTCTTAACCCCCTGCGAAGTCTTCATTGACATGACGATGTTTCCGCTGGTGATAGCTTGGAAAATATCGTCGTCTGCGAGATGAACGTCGATTGAACCGAAGACATCGTGGTTCCGCATTAATTTCTTGGAACTTGTCATATGCGCGTCGCCCCCAAAGTCGACCAGTCAAATATCATCGGACTTGGCATAACCGCTGCTACCGCCAGTCGAGATAAGATAGTCGCCAGAATCTTCAATCTGTGCGACGTTTGCACGCTGCAACCGATATCGCTCAGCGTCATTCGCACTCGTGAAGGGCAATCCAAGAACTAGTGTCCTTGTTTGTTGCAATTATGGCACACACCAGTCTTCTTCACCAACCGTTCTTTGCGATTAGCTTCCTTCATCGTAAACGCTTGACCAGTCGCAGCTCCATCGCCGCCCTGTTCCTTGCGTTTCATATCTTCGTGTAAGGTCGAGACGTCACAAGCTCCCAAGTCAACATATCCGCACGCGATTCCAACGCAGTAATAAGAAACTGCAACGAGTCACTGAGACTCCCGAGAAGCATGATAACCAAGTCGTCCATGCTCACCGGGGCACCCGCAGCGTCGAGCTGCTCCGCTTGCGTCTTGAGCTTGTTGATGTTGTTTAGGACACCATCACCTTCTTCCATCATTGTTGTGAAGAAACGTCGACGAAGAAAGAGCTTGTTCGCGAGGATCCTCTTCTCGAAGTGTCCTTCTAGTCTTGACCAGGCATCATGCGCACCACTTGACGATCGGACCAGCGGCAGCTGCGAGTCTTCCATCGCGAGACAGATCATCGCCAGCGCCTTACGAGACCTTCCCTTGAAGGTCGCCGGATCCAACGCATTCGTGCAGTGCTTCAGCTTTATCTCCCCACTTCCCGCAAGTGCCTCTCCGCCAGCACCGTCTGTATCTTGAACTTCCGCATGTAAAAGTTGGTGCCGTCAAATTTGTTGATACGACTTGGCGTAGAGGCGTCCATGATAACGAAGGCATTGTCTGGGGTGTGGAAGGCAGCGAAGGCGGGGCTTGGGCTCATAACCTATTGTATTAGGTCAAGCGAGCACTAGATGGCAAAATGTAAAGTAAATATAGTAAAGGTCTTTAGTTCGCAAACCGTTTGCTACCTCTAAGCCTACAAGATAGTCTACTGGATTTACTTACCGGCTACATGCCTTCTAGCACGTGGAGGTGCCATCTTGAATATGATCATTTGCCCTTCTCAAAGTAGATCATTGAGCGCTTGCGGACCATCTGTTGTGCTGTCGCATGTTGATGATCGCTGTCGCGCGAAGTCAAACGGCTTTTGCGTCCAGCTTCGATCGCTTTTCCTTCGGAATGTGGACGTACGCGTGACAGCCAAAAACCTTAAGGTTTGCCAATAGCGGTTTCTTTGTCGTCCAAATCTCGAATGGTGACTTTCCGTCATCGATAGAACGCGAAAGACACTGATCACGAAGAAACATTGCCGTCATTACAGCTTCACCCCAATAGTGCTTAGCGAGCCGGCGTGTTCCAGCATGGATATAGGGCATTCCACTAGCGTCCGGTTCATACGCTCAGCAACTCCATTTAATTGTGGCGTGTAAGGCGGCGTATACTTGAAAACAATTCCTTGATCCGAGCAAAATTTAGACATTTTCTCGGACGCATACTCGCCACCGTTGTCACGACGAAGAGATTTTATGCGTTTGCCGGTCTGCTTTTCCGCGAACGCAACAAAATTGGCGAACTTGTCCATGACTTCTGACTTGCTCTTGATCAAGTAAATGACACGGTACCGGGACTTGTCATCGGTGAAAGTCACGAAATAGCGCTTGCCGCTAAAAGATGGAGTCTGCATAGGGCCACATACATCACTGTGTATGACATTTAAAAACTGTCTTGCCCGCTCCGTCGATATGATTGGAAACGTACGCGGGTTTGCTTTCCAAGCGCACAGCTATCACAAATCCGCACTTGTTTAAAGACGCAATGTCAATTCCAATAGTGAGATTCTTCTTGACGATGGCACTAAGCCCGTCATGACCGATATGTCCTAGGCGAAGGTGCCACAAGTACGAGATAATATCTTCATTGTGAGCCAAAGGCTTGACAACAGTTTCTTCCTCTTGAAAAACTGGAGTCATGTGTGAAGAAAAGGGCACTTGAGTAGTAGGATGCAAATTGCAAAGTAAATATATTTAAGGTCCTTAGTTCGCAAAATCATTTGCTACCTCTAAGCCAATCATTACTTCTAGCCAATCATATCCCATGGAAGTTCTAGAAGCTAGTGACGTCACTAGATGACGTCATTACCGGTACCTTACTGTCACTAAACTGCTATCTTACCGGTTTACTCTGCTGATCGAGACGCTACCTGAACATCACTCCTTCTCGACTCGATAGCAACTGAAGCTTGAATGCCGAGCTTGGATCGAAGTGCGCCGAACTGAACTGCAGGAACTGGCTTGGTCATTAAGTCTGCCAACATGTCGAGCGTCGGGCAATACTCAATCACCACATGACCATCTTCGACCTTTTCACGTACGAAATGGTATCGAATATCAATGTGCTTGGTGCGATTGTGAAATTCAGGATTCTTTGCCAACGCGATTGCCCCTCGATTATCTTCGTACACCTTTAACGCATTTACACTTAAGTCTTCGCCGAGCTCGCACATAAAAGCCTTAAGCCACACAGCTTCTTGAGTGGCTTCTAATAGCGCCATATACTCAGCTTCTGTAGAAGATAGTGCAACCGTCCGTTGTTTCTTGCTGTGCCAGCTGATGCAGCCACCGTTAAGCACAAACACGTACCCGCTGGTACTTCTTCTTGTTTCAATATCACCTGCCCAGTCCGTGTCCGAATAGCCCTCCATATTCCACAACCAGACCCTGAAAACCTGAGTCCATGTGTTAAAGTTGCTTGCAGGTACCGGAACACACGCTTTAGAGCTTGCCAGTGAGTTGGACACGGATCGGCAGCAAACTGACTCAGAGCTCCCACAGCTGCAGCAAGTTCCGGACGAGTACCAATCATCAAATACATCAGAACACCAACAGCACTGCGGTAGGAACATTCTTTATAGTCTCGTGATGTTTGCAGCCGTTTTCGCACATTGCCTTGGTAAGCTTTAGTCCAGTGTCTTGAGGTGTCTTTACAGGCTTGCAATCTTGCATGCCGTACTTGATCGGAATCGACTGCAAGAACTTAGTTTGCATTGACACATCGCCTGTCTTGCCATCTCGATCAACTTGCATGCCGAGACAAAATTTGAGCTCACCTATGTCGGACATCTCGAACCGCTTGCTTAAAGCATTCTTGGTATCATGAAGTTACGCCGTGTCGCTGCACGCGAGAATAAGATCATCGACGTAGATAACCACAAATATTATAGTCGACTTGTTGCGCTTGACGTAAGCACAGTGATCCATTTCCTACTTTGTAAATCCAGTCATGTGCATGAAATCGTCGATAGTCTGGTTCCACATCCTAGGAGACTGCTTAAGTCAATAAAGCGCGCGCTTGAGCTTGCATACATGATCGGGATAATCGGGGCTAACGAAACCTTCAGGCTGCTTCATGTAAATCTCTTCGTCTAGATGGCCATTAAGGAACGCTGTCTTGACGTCCATTTGATGCAAATAAGACCCCGATGAGCCGCAATACTGAGGATGATTTGAATCGAGGTGAATTTGGCAACAGACGCAAATGTCTCTTCAAAGTCGACGCCGTACTTCTGCAGAAAACCTTTAGCAACAAGTCGAGCCACGTATCGCTCGATGAGTCCTTCAGCAGTTTCTTCGACCTTGAAAACCCACTTGCTGCTGATTGCTTTTTTTGGCTACTTGGTAAAGACACAAGCTCCCATGTTTTGTTCTTGACAAGTGACTCGAACTCAGATTCACACGCTTCCTTCCATTTGCTTGCGGCGCTGGATTCCATAGCTGACTTGAACGATGTCGGCACATCTCCCACTGAATCCACGACGTACGCACAGTTCAATTCTTCTTCTTTGATTGACGTTAGTAAGGCCGACATGTCTTTGAGCGATCCTTCCGGTCTCTGCGATGGTCCTGGTGGTGTACCATTTGTAAAGCTTACGCGTCCACGGCGTTTTGAGCTTGGCGGACGTGACAAACTTTCAAGCGATTGCGTCCTCAGATAGCGCTTCGATCCTGGCACAAACTCCGCATTTGGCCGCTCGTATTGTTGCTCTTGTGGCAATTGCATTTCTTCACAGCTCTCCATATTCTCGGACGACTGATCTGGCATATCTTCATCATCGTCTCGATTGTCTGTAACGTCGCTTCCATCTTGAAATTCGGTTACCGAATCGAGAGGTTGGCCACATTTTCCACTGGTAAAAGTGTCTTCCATAAACTTGGCGTCG
>NC_090625.1:1300190-1308363 GCF_004359215.1 Bremia lactucae
GAATAAGCCCTTTAGCGTCGTCTGCGATGCAAGTAATTTGCAATCGGCAGCACGCTCGTGCAGAAGGATGACGACGGTGTTGACCGTGTCATCTCTTATCAGTCCCGGTTTTTAAAATCCGCGGAACTAAATTACCCATGCATGACAAAGAGCTACTTTCAATAAAGTATGCTCTTGTCAAGTTTCGTGTGCACCCTACTAGGCACCGAGCTATTTGTGTTTTTTACGGATCACGCATCACTGCGGACCGACAACAAACTCACATCATTTCTCGCCTTGAATGGCAAGATGGCTTACATTCTTCTCTGAATTATATTTCAAAGTTTAATACAAGCTGGGTAAGTCAAATGTCTTGGCTGTCGCCTTATCGCTTAGACCAGACTTCGAGGTAAGACACCAGGAAAGTGTGTCTAGTGCGAAAGCACAATTTCAGCCGTCAGCGTTGGCAGCCATGAAGACATACCACGTGACGAGCTCATTAGCCTCTGAAATAAAAGAGAGCTACAGTCAGGACGACCATTGTCACCTGCTGTTAGATCGCATTGGTGGACAAAAGGTAATTCTTCCGTCGCACCTGAAAGCCATGCTTAATCGGTTTAGCTACAGCGATGGCCTGTTATGGCATCAGCTGTCACCTTGTGATCCCTTGAGAATCTATGTGCCTCATGACATAGAATACAAGCTGATGATCCTTCACAAGCTCCATTATGCGCCACCTAATGGGGATCTGAGCCGTGAAAAGATAATCTTACAAGTATCAGAGGAATTTTGGTGGCCACACCTATATAGATGGATGGCCAACTATATTCGCTCTTGCGAACAGTGTAAGCGCATTAAGCCTGCATCATTGATCAGGGTACCGCTGAAGCTGCTATTGATTCCAACCAACTGTTTTGGAAGTTTGTAAGCCTGGACTTCATGTTTGGCATGATGCCCCATCACTAGGGTCGGACAGGGCTTGTCGTCTTTGTAGACAGACTGAGCAATATGGTGCATTTGGCACCATGTAAAACATTGATCACAGGCAAGGAGGCAGCTCTCTTGTTCCTGGATCATGTTTACCGACTTCACGGATTGCTCGAGTCCATAGTATCGGATCGGGTCCACGTTTTACGTCTGGTTTTTGGCGACATGTGTTTCAGCTGCTACGTAGCAAGCTCCACATGTCGACCGCAGATCATCCCCAGACCGATGGCCAAACAGAACGTGCCAATCGGGTCGTGGTGGTTATCTTATGCACTATAGCAACTCCCAAAGAGCGGAGCAAGCAATTGCCCTTTGTGGAGTTCGCTATAAATAACAGTGTCCACGCCAGTACGGGTGAGACACCTTTTATATTAACGG
Organism: Bremia lactucae; assembly: GCF_004359215.1. Classification (NCBI taxonomy): domain Eukaryota; phylum Oomycota; class Peronosporomycetes; order Peronosporales; family Peronosporaceae; genus Bremia; species Bremia lactucae. Next base: position 1,301,535 of record NC_090625.1, read on the forward strand.
ACTGCACTATCCTCGGACGCCAGTCTCGTTTGTGCGCAGCCCGAGTCTAAGTGGAGGAGGGCCCCAGACTGTGCTCGGTGCGAAATAGGGAAACAGTTTCGTCAATATGACGATGACCCATGAGTGTATCATCTCAAAGACAAAACCTTGCCCTAGTGACCCTGCCAGTTTAGCAGTGGTCAATAAAACTACGCCTAATGACCGACCTCTCGGCGGTATCATAGGCGAGTTTGATGCTTAAAGCGTGAGCGAGGCTCAACGCTTTGTGGATCAGCGATTAGCCATCAGACGTTAAGTCCGTGACGCGATGGCAAGCGCTATGGACAAGCAAAAAGAATATGCGGACCGAAATGGTCGCAAGAATAATGAACGCTTTAGAGTGGGTGAAAAAGTACTATCAAGTACTGATACCCTACCTAAAAATGCAAATTATGTACTACCTGGAGGTGCTACGAAGTTGCTTCCGCGCTTCATTGGGCCCTTCACGGTGGTAGAAGAGGTTGAAGACCTAAATTATAGGCTCACGGTTCTCCCGTATATGAAGACGCACCCGTATTGTACATGGGTCGTCTGAAACGGTATGTAGACCCAAATAAGGTCACATATCCCCATCCGTCTAAGGAGACCGATGGTGATGCCGACTGTGAGTCGAGCGTCGTTCGAATGAGAAGGACGGTGAAGGTGAAAAACTATCGGGCCGACTCCTCCCACCACGAACAGGATTTGGAGAGCGGGATACATCACGCGAGTAACGCGGATCCCTCAGCATTATCCTTTAAAAGAGGTCCAAGCGAGTCTTCAGGAGTTCATAACCCTGACGAGCCTTCGCTCGGACATCAACGAGATCCGAGGTCAGTCGTGAGACTTGGCCCTCGAGATCCGCAATACGTTGTTCAGCAGCGCTTAACGCCGGTGACTTAACGGACGAAGGTAAGGCAGCCGCGAGTAGTTGGGCGAGATCGCCACTCCTATCGGGCCCGCCTGCACTAATGGATGCAAGTGGAAATCAACGCTTCCTTGTTGGAAGGATGCTTGCCCACCGCTCCATGAGGCAACGGTATCAGATCCTCGTCCAATGGAAAGGATACCGGAAGAGTTTTGACTCTTGGGAACCGATCGATACCCTACGTATTGATGTGCTCGGCTTGGTGGCTGCCTATGAAAGTAGAAGCACCAGTTCAAATCTCTTCGCTTGTCTCAAATGGACTAGCAGAAGTAGCGTTGTCAGAAGAAGCAGGGGTACAATAGCGCCTATGATTTCTTAGGGGGCGAAATTAACTCGCTGCGACCGCTGTTTCAGCGCATCGGAATGCGGATGAATGCGTGTAAAATTTCCGCCTCGAATTGGTTTGGCGTGTCATTTGTATGCAACACGACCGGGATCGGGAAAAACACCTAAGCGATTTTCCCTGAGCCCTCCATGATTTAAAGACGCCATAATAATTATGAGTGTCAAGAAGAGCACGCTTTAGGAGCGACGCTCTTGACCTGTTTAAACGACGTTATTTAGATGGAGGGGGCATCAGTAATATGCCACCCGTCACATAGCCACGTCTAAAACGACTGGCTTGTGACACCGACTGAGCACGTTCACGTGTCCGTCGGCGGAGCTTTAGACTCTGAATCCTCTATGTCCGAACCATTACGGATTATGGTCTGATCATAAGACGTTGAAGTTTCACCTAACGGTGAAGCGACTGCGCCTTCATGGGCAGCGTTCTCATTACCTGTCGCTGCGCTATCTAGCGTAGACGACGAGAAAGCATTCGTGAATGTTACTGTCTCCATGTTGTGAGCCATGCGAGAAGTATGGATGGAAAATAATGCGCCATCATCCTTCTTCATGTGCTCGTTGTCTGCATCACTAATATGAGGTGACGGCAACGGTGTCGACTCAACGTAGTCGACAATGAGCGACGGATGAACCCCTTCACTGTTAAAGTGGGATGGATTTTTAGCCCCGTTAACGCGACAGCAGCAGTAGCTGTCGGCGTGTTAACGCGGCGCGTGCGCTTAGTGCGAGGTTGAGTGGGCGTCTTCGCAGACGACCCACCAACGTGGCCCCTTTTAGGTGGCATCTTGGGCGCCGTGTATGGAAACACGTGCGCTAGAGTGATCGAGTGAACTAGCGGCGCGTAAAGCTGCTCGCAGTTCCTCTCTCCTCTTTGTCAAATTTAAAAATGTGAATTCGTTCTTAAAGAGGGGGTGGTGTAACGGGCTAAAGTTGCCCTAATGTTACACTGTCCCCGTTAAGTACATTAGGTGTACTTAAGGGGATGGTCAATCACAAAATAATAGTAATTAGACCCAACACTCGGGTGTGGTGCACATATGTGACCAACCCTTGTGAATGTGCTGCACATGGGTGCATTCACATTAGGAGGGATGACGCCCAGCGTCATCCGTGATGACGGCTAGCCACCACAACTGCCTCACTGCACGCAAGAGAAGCAGGTTTAACCGCTTCCTCGCTGTGCTAGGGTGTTTGCCTAAGTAGAGCGTGGCCGCATTACGACGTGCCCGCCTACAAGGAGAGATGACGGCTAGCTTCATCCGTTACGCGAGGTATCTAGGAAGATACGCCCGCAAAATATATTAGTGTTATCTACAGATTTGACATTTTATGATTGGTAAAAAATGTACTTATATTTAATACGATAAAATATAAATCAGTCGGAAAACCATTTCCTACTTAGTAAGTGCGCACAATGAGTCTGATTACCGCTCCCGTGACGACATGTTTACCAGAGTACTTAGTGCGTTGGGTGTGGTCGCTAAGGCGCCCCCGCAACTACCCCACGGCACACGAGATTAGACGGTCCAAACGCTTCCTCGCTGTGCTAGGGTGTGTGCTTTAGTAGAGCGTGGCCGCTCCACTTGGTAGCACTTGAAATCCTTCCCACGACCCAAATCTCTGCGCGTGTACGTGAGGATGAGCCTCAAATTTGATTGAGCTCATTTCCCTCACCTTTTCAAATATCATCGGGAGGTGGCAGAGAACTTAGCGCAGGCGCTTGGCGAACAAGCCCTGGCTACGCTCTTGGGCAATCCTCCTGAGCAATATGTTGCTCAGTTGGAGCAGTTTGAGGCATTCTTGCTCGGACAGCGGAAAGCCGCGTCCGAGGCACAGAGTCATGCTGCGGCGGAGTCCATCACTCAGACTTAGGATGAGCTGAGGCCTAAGCAGGCTTGAGGCGAGGCTCTCAACAGGACTGTTAAGATGCTCTTTGCCCGGCCGCAGCAGCCGAGGCCCATTCGGATGGACCCGATGGAACTGCAGCGGCTATTAGCCGTGGTGAAATACGGTGTCGCGCAGCCTATCGAGAACGACAGCCGGATGGTGTCGTACGCCATGTCGCACCTGCGCGGTAAGGCCTCAGGGTGGGCTTACTCGGCGCTTATGGCGGACAGAAAGGCGTCCCTAGATAAGCGATCTCCAAGGAAAAGATTCGCGCCATGTACCAGCGCCGCACAACGAAGTTTTGCTTCAGGCGCGCTTTTCTGGAGCGCGACAGGCGAAGCGATCTCTGCAAGAGTATGTGCAAGAGATGCGCTGGCTGTCGGCGTCAATTACCGTGGGTCCGATTCTGGAGCACATTGAGGTGCCCACGTTTATGGACGGACTACGGCATGGCCCATTGCGACAGGCCCTTTTCAGAAAGGTGCCGTCGACGATGGAAGAGGCAATCCAAATTGCCTTAGCTGAGGAGCAATCCTACAACTGTGCCTCGTTGACAGCTTGGTATAAGCCGTCGGCCGAGAGGTCAGATGCCACTCCCATGGAGTTGGGCAATGCAGACGTAGTCTGATATAAATGCGGCAAGCGCGGCCATATCATGGCTCGCTGCTATGCCAGGGTCCCTGCTGCGGCGAAGATGCCCAGCAAGAGGACTCCCTTCCCAAAGGGCGATGGCAAGAACCAGCGTGCGAGACGCATCAGTTCTGCATCGACTACTGAGGGGTCGGGAAATGCATGAGCGCAGTAGGGGCGGAATGACCTACTTACGCGGACTCTGAGGCTACCCCTAAGTTCAGAGTTGTCGAACAAATGGGTAGCATAGTCCCTGAGGTCTAGAAATTTCTGACATCAACCCTGCTGGTCTATAGCGCTCAAGTACGAGGCTGTGACCAGGTGATGCCCTACTGGCTGCGGTTCGTGCAGCCGCGGGTGACGCACTGTTATCTCTTGCGGCAGAGGGAACGTCTGCCGTAGTGTCTTCCACTCGCACAACACTAGATGTTGCGAGTGCACGTGGTGATTCACCACGTGAATACGACCTCTCTTTGGAGGTCGACTACGAATGCGAGTCGGACGAAATGGTCGACTCGGGGAGAATGGAACAGTCGCCTGATATACGTCAGGCGGCTGACTATGAGCCTTCGAATGAGAGGGCTCATTCTGATAGACGAGTAAACAGTCTATTTGGATCCGACGATGAGGATGATCCCTCATCGCCCGTTCGATCTCCCATACGGTCACTGTAACGGGGCACTGCGACTTGTACTGTTTCAGTACAAGTCCACTTCACACTGCTTCAGATGTGAGTGGTGCCTCTCGTTAGGTGACGTACACTGTACGTATAGAGGAAGACTTCTCTTAAGGCAAGTTAGCTTAAGAGTGTAAAATGAAAACTGTATTAATATAGTTAAGTGTCTTGTTAATCTATCTTTGTAAATGTTGACTTAACTATAAACTAATACTAAACATGTAAATGAATTCTTATCTATCTTATCTTGTAACTAACTCTCTTTGATTACTTCTACAGCTGATTAGTTTGCGGAATAAATAGACATAATGGTATACCTATTTATGGATAAGAATTCAGGACATTACTATATAAAGTAATATCCTCCAAATATTATCTACCTATTAGATAATATATTAGTTAACAACCTTTAAGTGTTAATTTTATGTAACGATACACCCCGTTACAGTCACCTGCACGTGTTTCTGTGCAAGGTGACGACGATGGCGTAAGCCATCGTAAGAAAAGTCCTTGTGGTACCCTCGTTTCAGTGGGTACCACTCAGGGGAGTGAGTGATGACAGTAAAATGTTTCATCTCGCCCTGAAAAGAAGCCGTGGCTTTTGTCAGAACGGCTAATCAATAGCTTGTCTGGATAGACTACTTCTCACAATAAATATACCTTATTTGTTGCGACAAAGCTACATGACCTTGATCCCAGCGCGAAAGTTCTTCGCGCTGAAGAAGATTTTTATCTCGATGCTTTTCTAAAGTATCGATGGTTTAGTGGCAACAATAAGCGAGATAAAGTCTCGCTTATGCAAGCCTGGAGCGCGTTCATTGGCAATGTCAAAGACATTGGACGCGAAGCCTGGCTTTAAAGGCTTAACGAGAATCGCGTTAAGTTTCAGAAAGGAACTCCAACCGGTGCAAAGTATAATTGCATCGGTTGTCACGTGAGGCATGGAAGCCCAGCCTCACGTGGGGTGATCCCTGTCCGTGTTGTGTAGACAACATGAAGAGGGTAAAAGGGGATGTCTATTCCCTTTCTACGTCCTGGAAAAGGGCTCGCATCTTTATTGAGATGCGTGACGCGATTGACGTTTCGCAATCGATTTACAAGCGCCAGGGGCGCGTGTTTTCCGATGGGCCTTTTGAACCATCGGATGGGTCTCGTCATACTGACGGACAAGGCCCTCAACGTCAGAAATCAGCTGGGAACGAGGCTCCCAGCTGTCATGCGAAGGTGGATAACCACGCCAGCGAACAAGATAACTCGTTCGCTGCCCCTTCACATCACGGTGATTCTGGATACGTTCCACAAGGAAAACGCTGACCACCGTGGGAATCCACCAAAGGTTCTGGTGGAGGAGGGAAAATTAGATCCGAACCGTATGTCGAATTTAATGTCGAGGATTGACAAAATCGATCACTTCCTACATGATTTGGAGGAGGGACTTGACCACGAGCGCGGCAAGCGTCACTCGTTAGAGCAGACGGTGCAGGCTCACCATATCGAGCGGTTGGAAGACCGTTCGAAGAGTGCGTACTCCATGTTGGAGTACGAACAGAAGTATCATGCTGTTCGCGATGAGCTGTCGCCAGCTCATTGTAGTTTCGAGGATATTCGGAACCGGCATGAAAAACTTTAGGTTCAACATGAGAATCTGGTTCGCGATCACAAGAATCTTTTGGGGATTCTTGAAAAGGGTGGTCAAATCCGTCCTCGGAAGAAGCCGCGTACTGATGGTACGGGCGGAGCCGACCAACGTAAAACGTAGGATGCGTTCGCATCCTACGTGGCAATTCTATTGTGTACGCATTGCCTCTGCGATGCAGTACACGGAAAGGACCAATGAACTTGGGTAGTAGTTTACTGCTACCCACATTAGTGACTAATCGCTTAGGTAAGTTTACCGTAGAGAGTAGCACAAGATTATCAGCTTTAAATGAATGAACATTTGCTCTTCCATGTTTGTCGGCATTCCGTTTCTGTCGGTCCACTGCGTTAGCGATGGAATCCTGAACGAAACGGATTATTGATTCTAGAGTAAGCAGAAACTCTTCTGCTAACTCATTTGTTTTGTCTTTTTCAGTACGCTTTGTGCGCGCTGCCATGAGATCTTTCTCATCTTCGCTGTCAATTTCTTCGACATCGACATCACTCGCGTCGTTGTTAACTTCGACGCGTGATGAGCATGAGCCAGAATTGGTTTTGCTCATGCGAGTCCACCCCCCCCTTAAACTAGAGGTTCCCTCTAATTGGGTGGGTATGCGAGGATGGCGTAAGCCATTCACAAAGAACGGTGTATGCGTTGTAGACGCATGCACAGAATTATTGATGGCGAATTCGACCATCGGTAA
>NC_090625.1:1310344-1327462 GCF_004359215.1 Bremia lactucae
ACATGGCCCGCTTTTACTCGATCGGTAAAGAATTTATCGATCGCAAGTACTTGTTCACGAGGCAGTGGCCACTGCTTCATGACACAGTACTTCGAGCCCGGTTTGAGCTCGATCTCATGTCGAGTGCCTTTATCCTTAGGCAACTCGCATGGAACTGCTTCAGGGAATACATCCCTGAATTCTATTAAATCCTCGTATAGAGGATTTCCCTTGAGTGACTCCCAAGATTGAGTACTGTATCTTTCAATCCGAGTCTTCACATCGAGGACACTTTCGTCCATCGATGAGCTGCTGAGAACCCGTTCGTTCTCTGCAAAAATTACCGCTGACCGAATGTCGGTTACGTAATCGTCCTCTGTGACGAGTACGCAGATCTGCTTGATTTTGCCACCATGCAGATCTCTCAAGAACCGCTTAGGTTCTAGGGTTGGTAATTGAGTTATCTCCGAAGTTAACTTCGGAGGCGCATACATATCAAGAGTATACTCTCGAACCGTTATTAACCAAGACATAATGTCTCGGTTTCTTCCTGGAATTTATCCACAGGCTGCCGAGGGATTGATCTCTCGGGATCTAGAAGTGTAGTAGCGCTATCACAGTCGGGTCCTCTACGGTCGACTCTCTACTCGACCTAGGATCATCGTGTTGTCCCTTTGGGGCAACCGGTATACTCCTTGAATGTCGCCCACCAAGCGTACATTCATGTCTCAATCCACTCGACCTCTTCGAGTGGTGGACCTTCGGCGCTGCCTGTGCATTAACACAGCCGCCGGCAGCTGACTCCACAGTGATTGGAAATCACACTGTGATCTTGTGCAGTTATACTAACGACCGTACCACAAGTGAGGCCATCGCACTCACTCGTAGTACATCCACACAAGCATGCACTAAATTGTTGATGGCAAATTTTACCACCGGCAATAATTCGCTCCAACTCTTAAAATAGTGGACGTATATGCGAAGTATCTCTTCTAGAATACGGCTTGCCCCCTCTGTCTGACCATCTGTTTCAGGATGATCAGAAGTTGACGTTTCAACTGTGTTCCAAGTGATTTGAGCACAGATTGCTAAAATTCCGCCGTAATTCTAGGTCTCGATTTGAGACTAGTTGATAGGGTAACCCATGGAGTCCAAGTATCGTGCCAACAAAGACACGAGCACACCTTTGACTGCAATCGACTCCGGGACTGAAGTCAAAGTATCGTGCCAACAAAGACACGAGCACACCTTTGACTGCGATCGACTCCGGGACTGCTGAAACGATTAAGAAAAACAAGAATAACATTATTCTTATGTTCGTCGTTTGGAAATCTGAAGACGAAGTCAATGGATACAGACTGCCAGCACTCTGCCGAAACAGGCAAAGGTTGTAACGGAGCACGGGATGAATCGCCGGGCTTCACCCGTTGACATTTGCGAGCACGTATGTACTTGCGGACGAACTCATACTGGCATGGCCAGCAAAAGTCGCGACTTATCGTGAAAGGGGTCTTTTCACGTCCATGATGACCACTTATTGGTGCATCGTGGCACTCATACATGATGCGTAAACGCAAATCAGTATGGGTGGGGATGACGACACGAGATGTGTCGGCAGCAATGGCTGTGTAATACAGTGACCCACCGCGTGTTGTGTATCGACCTGTTGAGGATCGGTACAATTTTGACAACCCTTTTAAGGATTGTTAGGATGGATTTTTAAGGAACTTCATGAACCATTTAAGAGCCTTATCTTCTTGATAAGCTCTATTAACGTCGTCAAGTAACGTTGACGACGGAACACTTATTGTTGTAATAGTGGCCTCATGCTCACTGTTCATTTGCGCAGCCGGCTCGAATTCGAGACGGCTCGAAAGGGCATCGTCGATGACATTAAGTCACCCGGGTTTATATTCCACGGAGAGGTTACACTCCGCGAAAAAAAAAGATAACCATCCTTTGCGAGAGGTGTGGACTGTTTACGGCCGTGCGCCAAGACTCATGGTCCGTATAAGAAGTGAACGGTCTATCTCCAAAGCGATAGACCCTAAACTTAGCCAGCGCACATTTTGTGACAAGGTCTTCCTTGGCATGCACTACGTAATTGCGTTCGGCTGATTGAAGCTGACGTGGCTGGTAGCAGACGACGCGCTCTGTGCCGTCTGCGCAATATTGCATTAACGCGCAGCCGATTGCTAAATCGCTGGTGTCACAGAATACATGAAATGGTCTGTCTTGGTCCGCAATCGCCAGGATTGGCGTCTGCATCAAGATTTGCTTGATACCTTTAAAAGAACGCTGACAATCAGCGTTCCATGACCCCTTCAAAAAGATTTATTGTCGTTTCGGCTTAATTGCGGAAGGACTCGTGTAAGTACAACGCTAAGCCGAGAAACTTTTGAAGTCCCTTTACGTCGACTAGCACAGGCCAATCGGTGATCGCCTTGATCTTTTCTGGATCAGAACGTACACCGTGTTACCCGCGATGCACCCAAGAAGTGGTATTGCGCTTGCAGCGAATATATACTTCTTGAGATTTGCATACAACTTATGCTCACGCGGTACAATGTTATGTGAGAAAGTTGACTCCCTCACCTGGTGCGCTGCTAAGCGATCGGCAAAGAATTTGGCAATCATAAATACTATCTCACGAGGCAACGCCCTCTGCTTCATGACACAGTATTTCAATCCTTGTAATCAGGTCGATTTTGTGTCAAGTGCCGCTTTTATCCGTAGGCAACTCGCAAGGTACCGATTCAAGGAAAACATCCTTAAATTCGATCAAATCCTTATATAAACGATTTGTCTTTAAAGACTCCCAGGATTGGGACGTAAGACGTTCCATCCAAGTCGTCTCATCAAGGACACTTTCGTCCATCGATGAGCTGCTGAGAACCTGTTCGTTCTCAGGAAATACTATTGTCGACCGAATATCGGCCACGTCCTTGTCATCTGTAACAAGTACGCAGATCTGCTTCACGTTGCAACTACGCAGATCACGCAAGACCTGTTACGGTTCTAGCGTTGGCGATTGAGTTTACTCCGAAGTTCAACTTCGGAGGCGCTATCAAATCAAGTTTACTAGCAAAGGTGCTCCTTTACACCTGGTAGCACTTTGTAGTTCGTTCAACGGCCTACGCACGTTTTATCCAACATGGACATGTTATATGGAGAAGGAGGGAGCTTATAAGTTCCTTCAGAAGGCTTCCACACATCGCGTGAAAGGTTTACCCATTTGAGTGACCTTGAAAGCGATCGATCGTATGAGTTCGGTCGCAGCGGGCCAGCCGTTGGCGATATGCTCTTAACTCTGAGCACAGAAAGACTGCAGCATTTACATGCTGCTAGCGAGCCGACGCTTCCGCGTCGACCCGAAAGCTCAGAGATAGAAATTTCCAAGTTTAAAGCAGTCGAATGTGACTCCATTTTTGAGATGGTTCGTCGAATTAGACGACATCTCCAAGTTCAAAGCAGTCGAAGGCGACTCCTTTATTGAGATGGTTCGTCGAATTAGACGACGCCATTGAAGCTCACCGTATCAATGATGATGCGACGGAAGTAAAAATTTGGCATGTCCACCTTAGCCGGTTGTGCCAAACCTTGGGCCTTAGAGATCAAGTGTCACGACCCATTGTTTTTTGAATCGTATGAGGTATTAGGACCTGGCTCAGACAAACAAATAAATATTTGAATAATTGTTGCATTCACTTGAGCCGCCACGTGCCAAATTCAGGGCTCGAGTCGAGCTCCTGTATTTGAAGTGACATTCACGCTTATGTCCAGCATAAACGATACCTGGTAAGTCGTATTGTGAGTCATCCAATTGATAAACAAACAGAGGTAACTGTTTTCATTGAAGGTCTTGCAGACGGTCCTGTTAAGAATCACCTGATCCAGCTTGAACTAGAGTCGCTCGACTAAGCGATCCCCTATAACGGAACAGGAGAACTTCAGTCTTAAGCGGGCTTTCGTCCACTCTAGAGATTATCGTCCTCCGAGACGACAACAAAACGGAGGTCCAGAACGTCGTGTATGTGGAGAGCAAGAAACCTCGCTCTTCATGTCACAAGCGATTGCAAAATTGCAACTGTTGTCAAAACACGGGCCAATACGCCTATGAGTGTCTCGATAGAGGGATATCGCGAACAATATATTTGAGTGAGCGATCTTTGAGCGATTGGCGTCGTATGAAAACGTTCGACGCCCCACAATCGACTAGGGACTTAGTGGCAATTTATTTGCCACTATGGTTTTCAAGTTGATGAGGTTAACCTCATCACATGGAGCAGTTACACACAACGTTTGTGTGTGAGGCTGCTAATTGTTTTGACGTTGCTGGATCAGTAGGGCACTCCACACCTACTGACCCCGACCGTTTTTTTACGACACGCCTCGTCGTTACGATTTCGCAACAGCTTCGGGTCCGCGTCCTCGGCTCGGCCTAGCGGAAGGTCATTTTGCTCAGAGTTTCTTGGCACTGGGCATGGGGCACTGTTGATAACAGTACTAGTCGGCCTACGCTGATTACAGTGAAGGTGGGACGCCTCGACTACTTCACGTACACGACGTGCAGAGGAAGATTCTAATTGGAAAAAAGTAAAACTGTATTAATATATTAATTTTCTACCTTAAGATCTTCTATCTACTATGACTTTATTATATCAATAACAAACTATGTATGGCGCCTACTTGCGCACCGCACAATCGTGTCGTATGACGATTGGCGGGGTTGCTTTCAACTCAAATCAACCAATCAATAGAACTAATGTCTTATTGCGTCAATATTACCAAATCTGGTAAATTGGAGCTGTTAAGTCAAAGGTAAAATATTGTAAACTTCGATTCCTCTCATAGGATATAATATTAAACATCCTTCTCGTAGGATATAATATTTATTTTTCCTCTTATACGAAATAATATTTTATGTAACGGTACACCCCGTTACAAAGATGTCCTGTTACAATACCTGTGGTAACAAATACAAGTTAATGGGTTAATAGTACGATGATAATTTCATCCTTGGATTACCTTGGCTCAGAAAGTATGACCTTGTATAAATTGGCAGATCAAGCCGTGACGATGCATATCTCTCGTTCAACAGAGGGTCATCTGATGAACGTCTTTGTGCGTCGATAAGCGTGTGGATGTCCTTCGAGTGTGTGCGATGGGCTCACTTTTGGTTCGGTCGTCTGCACGACTGCACAAGGCCCTTTGTGTAACAGATCGACTGGAAAGTCGATCGTAGAGAATCTCGCTGTGGTCGCGCAACCACAGCTAGAGTCACAGTTCAGGAGGATACTCCCCAAATAAAACTTGAGGGAATAAGTAATATATAAATCTAAGTATGAATTACGATTCATTGCTCACCGCCCATTCAGGCGTCTAGCAGAATTGTCTGTTTTTAAGACTTTAATCCATCAATGAACAGATTTGTCGCATTGCTGCCACAAATTACCGTGTATGGGTGTTATTGGAAATGTTAAGTAAAATTCTTGCAATAATCATGTTATTCTTATGTATTATTCCATTGAAAGGTAAAAATATTTATGTTACAGACGCGGTCGCAATTACAAGCTCGGTACGAGTCGGCTTTTAAGTTTTCTAGTTGCGAACCTACCTCGCTCCTAAAGTCAGAGGAAGGCTTTTAGATTCAGAGTCTCTTAGCTCTATAAACTAGTGGGTTTAACAACTCAGGGAGTCGTCCAAACTATTAAAGCTTAATGAATCCTAGTTTAAGGGATTCACGGGCTAGTAAAACCAAGCGGCAACTAGTGCCCAGGAGTATATATACCTTAGAAAGGCTTCTATCTCTTACAGATCAATTCGCAAGCCTTAGTAAGGCACTTAACACTATAATATCAAAAGGGGGAACTGCACTTTATTTACTTATTTAATCTAAATCCTTACCCTAGCTAATTTTAAAAATAGATTTCGGCCGCCAGATTTATATCTGTCGGCGACCACATTTGTTACCCATAGTTAATGGGATTTAGGTGATAAATTATTTTCGAATAGGATATAAGGGTATATTACTCTAAGGTAAATGTACCACAGAACGAATTTACAACCTATGTGTGCCCCATTACACCCTCCACCATCAGACTGTTAGCACCGAGTGACAGCATTCGCTTCATTTCCGCTTTAAGGTTGGAACTTAAACAGCTAACCGTTTTTTTTCCTTTGTCCCATGACAATCAAGCGTGAGTCACAGAATCTTAGCACCTTCCTCGACGATGAGGGAATGGACTTTGAAAGTCACATATCATCAGATGGTGAGGAAAAAGAGCGTCGCTCTTCCACGCCTTCTCCTCCGGATAAACGTCGGCGGCCCCGAATCCGTTCTCAGAACGTGGTGCAGCTGATGTCTTGACTGCATACAGGATCCTGAGTCCAACGTCAGTAAGAATCGGCTCGATGAAGAGCAAGAGCGGGCAATCCTCATAGAGTAACATACTCGTCGTCGAGCTGCCGAGACAGCGAAAGCTAAAGATCATAGTGAATAAAGATTCACTCCGCTTAGGGGGGAAGAGCGTCTCAAAGAGATCGCGGGTAACAGTTTGGCCATCTGGACCTCCGGTGCCCGGCAAGGACGCCAGAGGAGATCGCTGCTAGCGACGCTCTTCATGAGCGATGCCTTATGCCAAAGGTAATGACGCGAGGTCAGTATCTAACGCGTTTTCGGGATCAAGCCCGTGGGCTTCGGTGACCTCAATGAAAAAAATTCCGATAGTCTTGTTTCCAACGAAACAAGAAGTGAAAACGAAGTCTCATTTGAGAACTGGGTCCATCGGGACCGCCGTCTTCGCAATATTTGGAATATCGGAAAGTTTGCCAAAGTGGCTGATGTTCGTTTGGAACGGATGCTTCGCTTCGATTTCACCAAGCTTAAGGCCAAAGGCCAGTAACGTTCGGCTTTGTGCCACGAAACGAAGAAAGGAGTCTAGCCGATATTTCAGTGCTTCGGTTGACCGTGCAACCATAAATCGAATCCGCACTGAGGCTATAGATCGACCTAATCGCACTTCTATTGGTGGGAAGCGTCGTTTGACGCGAGTTTGACCCTGAGCTTGGCGCTTAAGAACGTCAACGGCGTTCGGGCAATCTTGCCGAAGAGGTACCTCAAACTCCCAAGTTTTCGGAAGAGGGGTACCCCAGCCACTTCACCAGATACTGGTATTGGCCATTACGACGACGTCGCTTAAAATTTTCTCCACGTGAAACTAAAGTTCCCTCGCGCATCAAGCAGCGCGGAGGGGGCCGAAATTTCGACGGAAGTATTTGATGCATTACAGCATGAGGTGCAACTTCTTCGTGAGAGCCTGGCTCAAGTTGAGAGCTCTTTTGAGGCGGTTCAGAACCGTATTTCGATACGGGAGCGTCCGCAACCTCGTTTAGAGAGCCAGCTGGGCATCCTGGTGAGGATGCAGCGATCTGCGGCACGACCGCCTGTCTCGGCGCAAGCGCGTCTTAGTCCACGTGGAAAGGATCCCAATATGGGTTAAGCAAGCCAACGTAAAACACTGGGTATGTAGCTTGCTAGGAAGGTTTAGCGTTTAAGCTATGCCCTTCTTGACTGCGACCGTAAATGGTCCAATACAGCGCGGGCGCTTTTGGTCTTGAAGACCGCCGAAACCAAGTTAGGTGGATTTTTAGCGTTTAGTAAAACTCGGTCTCCGACCATATAAGAATTAATACAGCTTCTGCTTTTGGCATCTGCTTGTTCTTTTTGTTTGTCTTGGCTTTCAGCCATCGTATCCCTTACGTGTCTTAAGACACTAAATTGCGTCGCAAAAAATTCGATTCCTTGTTTCGAAACGGTAACAGGGCTGATATCAGCAAGCCTATCGGCTAATTCTCCCCCCACCAAGCCCTGAACTACGCAGTGGTATCGTTAATTGAACGCGTGGGTGGGTAAGACCGTTTACATAGAACGAAGTATAGCCTGTAGAGGCCTTGACAGCGTTATTTAACGCAAACTCCACCACTGGGAGCATTGAGCTCCAGCGCTTTGGTGTCTGAGCACACACGCTGCGTAAAACGTCTTCACTGACGCGATTAACACGTTCACTTTGACCATCGGTCTGCGGATGGTCCGCGGAGGACATGTCCAATCTGGTGCCAAGCACTTGGAAAATTGATTTCCAGAATTTACTTGTAAAACGGGGGTCCCGATCAGAGACAATTTCCACTGGCTGTCCAAAAACGCGATCGATGAACACCCTTGCTGTACCTTCACCATCAATGGTATTCGGCATAGCCGCTAAATGAGCCATTTTGCTCAATCGGTCAACAGAGACCACTTTACCAGAATTACCGGCCGAATCTTTCGGTAGACCGAAAAACAAATCCACAAATAATGGACTCCTAACACCCATGGGTACGGTCAGGATTGCCAGTGGCGCAGCAGCATGCGCCGAGGGCTTAACCCGTTGGCAAGTTTCGCATGTGCGAACGTATGTGCTGACCCGTTTATAAAGTTTGGGCCACCAATAAATCTGGCTTACAGAGCCGTAGGTCTTTACTCTACCGAGATGACCACCACGGATAGTATCGTGTGCCTCATAGAGGATTTTGTACTTTAAATCCTCATCATGAGGAAAAATGACGCGCGGAGGATCCGCAGCGTCATTGTTTCCTAGCGAGCCCGATGGACCCAGTTCTCCGGACGACTATGGACAAGAATGTCATTTAAATAAGTCGGTGCATAACCTCGATGAGGGCGGAACAGTTGCGTCACTAGACGATTAAATGTTGCCGGGCGTTGGACAGCCCTTGTGGCATAACCAACCACTTCCATAACATACCGCTCTGGGTGCTAACCGCTGTAAGTGGAATATCGCTAGCCTGTATGAGCAGTTGGTAGTAACCATCGACTAAGTCCAATGCACTGTACATTGTACATCCCACCAAATTGTTCTGGAGAACATCGTTTCTAGGAATGAAGTTTGTGCTGGTATAGTGGCATCATAAAGCTTATTATAAAAATGTACAATGCCATTTACCATTTCGCTTTTTCACACAGGACGCGGGACCCTGAGTCCAACATATTACAAATCCGCTCGATGAAGAGCAAGAGCGGATTCTCCTCATAGAGGAACAATCTCGTCGTCGAGCCGCCGAGATAGCGAAAGCCATGACTCATAGTGAATATAGATTCACTCCGGTTAGCGCGGACGAGCGTCTCAAAGAGATGGCGGGTCACAGCTTGGCCATCTGGACCTCCGGTGACCCGGCGAGGACGCCGGAGGAGATCGCTTCTCGCGACGCTCTTCATGAGCGATAACTTACGTCAAAGGTAATGACGCGAGGTCAGTATCTGACGCGTTTACGTAACTAAGCCCGTGGGATTTCGGTGACCTCCATGAGGGAAACCCGATCGTTTTGTTTGGAGTGAAAACGAAGTCTCATTTGAGAACTGGGTCCATCAGGCCCGCCGCCTCCGCAATAGTGAGAATATCAGAGAGTCTGCGGCTGTGGCTGATGTTCGTTTGGAACGAAAGCTTAGCTTCGATTTCACCAAGCTTAAAGCCAAAGGACAGTTACGTTTGGCATTTGTGCCACAAAACGAAGAAAGGTCTAGCCATTTATTGTAGTGCTTCGGTTGACCGTGTAACCATGGATCGAAGCCGCACTGGGGCTATAGATCCACCTACTACCACGTCTAGGGGTAGGAAACGTCGTTTGACGAGAGTTGACCCTGAGCTTGGCGGTCAAAAACGTCAAGGGCGTACGGGCAATCTTGCCGAAGAGGCACCTAGAACTCCCAAGAGTTTTCAGAAGAGGGGTACCTCCTACCCACTTCACCAGGTACTGGTACTGGCCCTTACGACGACGTCGCTTCAAAAGTTTCTCCACATGAAACGGAAGGTTCCTCCGCGCATCAAGCAGCGCGGGAGGGGGTCGCAATTTCGGCGGAAGCATTTGATACTTTAAGGCACGAGGCGCAACTTCTTCGTGAGGTTTTTGCTCGGATTGAGAGCTCATTTAAGGCGGTTCGGGACCGTATTTCGATGGTGGAGCGTCAGCAGCCTCGTTTAGAGGCCAGTTGAACATCCTGGTGAGAATGCAGCAATCTGCGACACGACTGCCAAGGATGAACAGTGTGTAGCTCTATTACGAGCTCTAAAAAACTCTGATTCAGGTGTTAAATTGCCGGTACGTTTGCGTGCAAGGTTACATCGAATTTCTATCGATATCGACCAATTGCTTTATTGCACAGACATCGCAGACCCTCTGCGTGTCGTTGTTCCTCATGATGAGGACTTATAGTCCGAATCCTCTATGAGGCACACGATACTGTCCTTGGTGGTCATCTCGATACACAAAAGACCTACGGCTCTGTAAGCCAAATTTATTGGTGGCCCAAACTTTATAAATGGGTCAGCACATATGTTCTCAAATGCAAAACTTGCCAACGGGCTACACCCTCGGCGCGTGCTGCTGCGCCACTGGCGAGCCTTCCCAACTCATAGGTTGCTTGGAGTCCATTAGTATAGATTTTGTTTACGGTCTACCGAAAGATTCAGCCGGTAACTCCGGCATAGTGGTATTTGTTGCCCGATTGAGCAAAATGGCTCACTTAGCGGTCGTACCGGATTCCATTGATGGTGAAGGTACAGCTAAGCTGTTTATCGATCCCGTGTTTCGACAACATGGTTTGCCAGTGGCTATTGTCTCTGATCGGGACCCCCGTTTCACGGGTAAACTCTGGAAATCAATTTTCGAGTGCTTGGCATTAGATTGGTTATGTCCACAGCAGACCACCCGCAGACCGATGGTCAGACTGAATGTGTCATTTGCGTCATTGAAGACGATTTACGCAGCGTGTGTGCTCAGACACCAAAGAGCTCAGACACTAAATCGCTGGATCTCCACGCTCCAATTGGTGAAGTTCACGTTAGATAACGCTGTAAATGCCTCTACAGGCTATACTCCGTTCTATGTCAACGGTCTCACCGGCTTGCTGATATCAGCCCTGTTACCGTTTGGAAACAAGGAAGCGAATTTCTTGCGACGCAATTAAGTGTCTTAAGACATGTAAGGGATACGATGGCTGATAGCCAAGACAAACAAAAAGAACGAGCAGATGCCAAAGGCAGAAGCTGTATTAATTCTTACATGGTCGGAGACCGAGTTCTACTAAACGCTAAGAACCTACCTACCAACTTGGTCTCTGCGGTCTTCAAGACCAAATTGCGCCCGCGCTGTATTGGACCATTTACGGTCATGGCCAAGAAGGGCCTAGCTTATACGGTAAACCTTTCCAGCAAGCTGCGTACACGCCCAGTGTTTTACGTTGGCTTGCTTAAGCCATATCGGGACCCTTCTTGCGTGGACTTGAAGGCGCTTGCGCCGTGACTGTGACAGATGGGGCGAATTAGTCGCCGTGCGTAATGACGCGTGATCTGTATGTATCACAAACAGCTTAGAGCCGAGCAGATGAACTCTGAATTTGACGAGAGCATACTTCATAGCAAGTAACTCTTTGTCATGAACTGGGTAGTTCTTTTCCGCAGTTTTAAGCTATCTAGCCTCGAACGCAATAACACGTTCACGCCCATCAACATTTGTTTGTAACAGAGCACTGCCAATGGCAAATTCGGATGCGTCACAGACGACACTGAAAGGCCAATTTGGGTTTGGCAGTGCCAGAATCGGGGCATGGATAGGACTATCCTTAACTGCTCGAAAATATTATTTTTCGGTGCTAGTCCAGCACCATTATGTATCCTTTTTAAGGAGATTAGATAATGGCCTAGCCATATCAGCGTAATTTTCGCTATATTTGTGTAAATAATTGGCGAGACCCAACCACTTACGCAAATCCTTTTGGTTTTTAGGAACCGGCCAATCTATTATGGCTTTTACCTTAGCGGGATCCACTTTAAGGCCTCGCTTTCCAATGAAGCATCCTAAAAAAGGAATTTTGTCTGCACCAAAAATGCATTTAGTTTCATTGGCACACAAATTTATTTGTGCGCATACATTCGAGCACTGCCCTAAAATGGTCGAAATGATTTTCCATATCCGACCGACCCTGCTCCGCACGACTATTGACAAGATATCATCGAAGTAAGTCTGTGCATAACCTTGATGAGGGCGAAAGAGTTGCGTCACTAGACGATTAAATGTTGCCGGGGCGTTGGAAAGCCCTTGTGGCATACCAGCCACTCCCATAGCATACCGCTTTGGGGTGCTAACTGCTGTAAGCGGGATATCGCTAGCTCGCATGAGCAATTGGTAGTAATAATCGACTAAGTCCAGTGCACTGTACATTGTACATCCCACCATATTTTTCTGAAGAACATTTTTTGTAGAAATGGGGGTTTGGGCTGGTATAGTGACAGCATTAAGCTTATTATAAGCATGTACAATGCGCCATTTACCATTTGGCGTTTAGACACAAAATGTCTGTGTCGAATGAGGAGATTTGCTCTCTCGTACCATTCCCGGCTCGTGCTTAGCACGGGAAAAATCGTCAATGACGTCACACTGCTCCCTTGGTAAAGGCCATAGTCTTGTGACACAGTATTTGGTTCCCGGAACTAATTCAATTTCATGACGAACACCTCTATTCGGATGTAAAGCAGATGGTGGATTATTACATACCACATCTTGGAATTCCTTACTTAACAAAATAAAAGGGATCCGTATGATCTTTAAGGATCGATGTCCCATTTCGCGCACTAAGTGCAGCTTTTGTGTCATCCAGGACAGCTTCGTCTAGAAGTAACAATGAGTTTAACTCAATTGTTGGTCGAATGACCACCATTTCAGATAAGTCGCCAGCCTTTAAGGCTCGACCGGACTCATCAATAGATATTTCGTCTAGCTCTGAAAGAGCATGTAACGAAGGGATTGCCGCAAGGCTAACTCCTTCCTCAATGTTACCGGTTGCATCATTTACAAGTGTATGTAATTGCTCACTCGTATCACTTTGTGAGGGTATACACGCTTCGTGTCCATCCTGTATAGGAGTGGAGACAATACGCCTCCTAGAGACCGGGACATTAACGTTCCCGAATTTTCCAGCCTGTATTGGTTCTATACCAGACATGGTCTCTAATTTGACATCCGACAAGGAGTTAAGTAACTCAACTTCCTTATCCAGTGAACGTTTACGTGTCGCTTCACGTACATTAGAAGGGTTTGACCAAAATGCCCTGGCGAACCGCCAATAGTGTCAATATTGACACTCAATATGGTGCCACCTCGGCCGACCATACTCGGTGGACTTAGACGTGCCACTCCACGTATCTCAGGGATATTGCACCCTTGATGATTCGTCCTTAGGCCAACAATGCTTTCAGCATTCAGTGAATCGTTATTACAACGAGTGTCACTCGACGGATTACGTGCCGTTCCACTTCCTTCTGCTAAGTTGGGCTCAGAATTAATGCTTTTAACATTAAAGTATATTAATCAGAAATGCCAACGTCGAAAACTTTGACCGACTCATTCAATGATCCGCGCCAATAGCGCTTTTGTTGCCTAGCAAAGGTGGGTTCATAACTCTCCAAAACTTTGCTAGAAACATTGCGCGTGGTGCCTAAGGTCTTAGACCTCCAATCGATCCATGGCTCATGGTGTTCTAACCAAGCCATACCAAGGATGAGATCATATCTCGAATCCAAATCAAGGACGAGACAGCGTTCAATGCTTTCAAAGTATAGAAACTTTATACCTAGGGTTAAAAAAACTTTGGGAACAGCGACACGAGTCTAAGTCGCTAGGCGAACAGTGATTGTATCGCTTTCATGCGCTCTAAGCGCCTCAACGTATTGTTGACTTCCTTCAACGGAAAGGCGTCGAGCATAATTGCAAGACGCTCCTGAGTCAATTAACATTGACCACGGCTTATCAAAGCCCTTTACAGTCGCTTGAGCAACCAGCAAGCCAGGCTTATGCTCTCCCCCCGTGCCATTGAGCACCGAGCTATATTGGGGCTAGGTTCTGTTTATTCTCACCTCCTTAAGGTTCAACAGAGCCTAGGTCTTCCCCAGTAGGGCGCCCCGCACCTACTGGGTATCGACGTTTTCCCGCACCGTACCAGATCTCTGGTATAGGTCGGAGTTAGAGCTCTTTCGAGCTTTACACGAATTTCGAAGAGGGCAGGCCGGATGTAAATGTTTCGTGCTTCCGCACATATAACATCTACGGATTGTCTTATGCTGTTCCACAGCTTGAGGAGCCTCTTCTCCTTCCTCAACGAGGCTCAAATCCATGGGTTCCGGTCTATTAGACGGAACCCATGTGCTCGAAGAGCTTGTTCGGTAGACAGGCGTGCTAACGCGAGCAGACTTAAAGTCAAACTCGGCGCGTAGTGCTATGGCAATTGCCTCTTCGAACGTAGCCGGATGAGATCGGAACAATTCCGTCCGGGCAACGCCCTCATTGAGACCCCCGATAAAGATGGTTACTACAATTGCTTCTTGCACCGGGTCTTGATGCATAGATGCAATGAGAGTTCTCAACTCCTGGACAAAGTCCCCTAGGGTTCTTTTACCCTGTC
The DNA here is from genome assembly GCF_004359215.1 of Bremia lactucae. Classification (NCBI taxonomy): domain Eukaryota; phylum Oomycota; class Peronosporomycetes; order Peronosporales; family Peronosporaceae; genus Bremia; species Bremia lactucae. Next base: position 1,324,836 of record NC_090625.1, read on the forward strand.
GAGTCGCTAGGAGCCGTGTTCCCATGCGAAAAGCCTGACCAGGCGTTGCAAACATGCTGCACATTTGCTGTTTCAGCGAATCCCATAAGGGCAAAGCGTCGCGTATGGACGGGTGCTGCACGATAGTGCCTACTCCATGACTCTACCTCCAAGTCTAAAAATGGCCATAGCCACCTTTTGCGTTTCTGTTAAAAACAAGGCGGAATCAATGGACGTTCCAATCTGCTCGATGAAAAAGGGACATTTTTCTTTCTGTTTTCCCTCAAATGTCTTCAAATTGACAGCTAGAGGGCGAGCCCTTGGCTCTGAGTCAGGTACAGAGATGTACCGGGTTGGCATAGATGCCGCTAAATGGTCCTGTACCTGACCGATCAGGGAGGCTTCGTACCGCATGAAGGCTTCAAGCCTTGCATGCAGGTCCTCGGGTCCCTGGGAGATAATAAATTCCACGTGCTCAAGCCCAAATAAGGTTTTGAGCTTGTCATAAGCGGCGCGTTGCGCTACTGACAATTCTGGAACCTCTTCCATTTTCTTAAAAATTAGTCTTGTAAAGACTCAGGCGTAGATTGACTACGAGTGCTACCAAGTGTACCTCGCTCCTAAAGTCAGAGGAAGAATTTCAGACACAGAGAGTCACTTAGTTCTATTGAACTAATGTATTTAGCAACTCAGGGAGTCGTACAAGCTATTAAAGCTTAAAGAATCCTAGTTCAAGGGAATCAAGGGCTCGTAGAACCAAGTGGCAACTAGTGCCCAAGAGGACATACCTTAGAAAGGCTTCTATCTCTTACAGATCAATGCGCAAGCCTTAGAAAGGCACTTACCGCTTTGATATCAACAGGGGAATTGCACTTTATTTTATTATTTAAATCTAAAAACCTTACCTAGCTAGTTAAAATAGATTTTGGCCGCCAGATTTATATCTGGCGGCGACCACATTTGTTACCCATTATAAATGGGAATTAAGCAACTATTTTTTTTTAGAAAATTAGATAAAAGGGTATTTTACCCATAAAGTAAATGTACCACAACAACGGTTCTCCAACCGATGTGGCCCATTACAAGTACAAACCCCCATTCCTAGAAAGGATGTTCTTCAGGAATATACATATTCTATATGGTGGGATGTACAATGTACAGTGCACTGGACTTAGTCGATGGTTACTACCAACTGCTCATGCGAGCTAGCGATCTCCCGCTTACACCGGTTAGCACCCCAAGAGGTATGGTATGGGAGTGGCTGGTATGCCACAAGGGCTTTCCAACGCCCCGGCAACATTTAATCGTCTAGTGGCGCAACTCTTTCGCCCTCATCAAGGTTATGCACATACTTACTTCGATGATATCTTGTCAATAGTCGTGCGAAGCAGGGTCGGTCGGATATGATAAACCATTAAGACCATTTGCGAGCAGTGCTCGAGTGCATGCGCACAAACAAATTGTATGCCAATGCATCTAAATGCATTTTTGGCGCAGACGAAATTTCTTCTTAAGGATGCTTCATTGGAAAGCAAGGCCTTAGAGCGGATCCCGCTAAGGTAAAAGCAATAGTAGATTGGCCGGTTCCTAAAAACCAAAAGGATTAGTGTAAGTGGTTGTGACAAGCTGTCGGCAAAATAGATGTAGATATGCAAACACAATCAAGCGAAAATTACGCTGATATGGCTAGGATACAGAATGGTGCTGGACTAGCACCGAAGATAATATTTTCGAGCAGTTAAGGATAGTCTTATCCATGCCCCGATTCTGGCACTGCCAAACCCAAATTGGCATTTCAGTGTCGTCTGTGACGCCTCAGATTTTGCCATTGGCAGTGCTCTGTCACAAACACACGTTGATGGGCATGAACGTGTTATTGCGTTCGAGTCTAGAGAGCTTAAAGCTGCGGAAAAAGAACTACCCAGTTCATGACAAAGAGTTACTTGCTATGAAGTATGCTCTCGTCAAATTTCAAGCTCATCTGCTCGGCGCTAAGCTATACAGATCACGCGTCATTACGCACGGCGACTAAGTCGCCCCACTCTCACAGAGAATGGCCCGATGGCTATCCTTTTTCGCGGAATACAACTTCGAGGTGAAGTATAAACCCGGCAAGCAGAAAGCTTTGGTCGATGCGTTCTCACGCAGGCTGGATTATGAGCTCTCTCATTTTAACGACTATCATGTCGCCTAGTCCTGAATTAATCCGTTCAGCTTACGCCAAGGATGAACAGTGTGTAGCTCTGCTCTAAAAAACTCTGATTCAGGTATTAAATTGCCGGCACGTTTGCGTGCAAGGTTACATCGATTTTCTATCGATAATGACCTATTGCTTTATTGCACAGACATCGCGGACCCTCCGCGTGTCGTTGTTCCTCATAATGAGCATTTATAGTACCGAATCCTCTATGAGGCACATGATACTGTCCTTGGTGGCCATCTCGATAGAGAAAAGACCTACGCCTCTGAAAGCCAGATTTATTGGTGGCCCAAACTTTATAAATGGGTCCGCACATATGTTCGCATGCAAAACTTGCCAACGGGCTACACCCTCGGCGCATGCTGCTGCGCCACTGGCGATCCTTCCCAACCCATAGGTTGCTGGGAGTCCATTAATATAGATTTTGTTTTCGGTCTACCGAAAGATT
>NC_090625.1:1348588-1358354 GCF_004359215.1 Bremia lactucae
CTAGCGTCATCCGTTACGCGAGGTATCTAGAAAGATACGCTCGCAATACATATTAAGTGTTATCTATAGAGATGACATTTTAATTGGTAAAAATAGGTATTTATATTTAATACGATTAAATATAAATCAGTCTGAAAACTACTTCCTACTTGGTAAGTGCGCACGAGGAGCCGGATTACCGCTCCCGTGACGACACTTAACCAGAGTACTTAGTGTGTTGGGTGAGGTCGCTAACGCGCCCACCACACCTACCTCACTGCACGCAAGAGAAGCAGGTTAAACCGCTTCCTCGCTGTGCTAGGGTGTCTGTCTAAGTAGAGCGTGGCCGCATTACGACGTGCCCGCCTACAGAAGCAGTACTAGTCGGCAGTGCCCCGTTACAGCACGCACATGTAAATTGGGTTATGCACTGGATGGATCTGCGAGCGGCTGTTGAGACGAACAGATGACTGCAATGGGAATGATAAAAGAACAAGAATATAACAACTAATTTAACAAAATACATTTTTAAGTCGATAAGTACAGGATGACGATATAGTCCGACGACACGATATTTCGATGAAATCCGATATTGCAAGGTTTAAATTTTGAGTTAGACTTAAGTGATTAAAACACATAAATATCAGGCGAAATATCTGTCGGACAAAATATCTCTTACGTAGTGGTGGACGAAGTATACTACCAAGTGCTGCTTTGTTTCACAGTTACAGATGCTGCAGCTTTTTAGCTTTTGTCGCAGGCTATAGCCTGGTGCAGTCTAACGATACCGGTCACGGAAGAGGTTGTGGCGCTGCTTAGCACCATGTCCAGCTGAGTACTCCATATATGCTGTGCCGTCTGCACCAGAAAGAGCCCCAAGCGATGCCAATTTCTTTTTCTTGCGGACATGGCCTGAAAGCTCAAGACGCGACAGATCTTCGTCGTCGCGGATTGCGGCATTCTCATCCTTAGCAGCGCTCTCTACATCAGCACTCAGCACTTCATTCAGCAGCGCCCTTTGATCCTCTTTCCGTGTAAATACGCCTTGAAACGAACCCGGCTCAAATAGGTCCGTCACCACCTTAAAAGTATAGCCCTGATCCACGAGATACTGTTGACGCTTGTTTGAATAAAACATTTCATGCGTGTCTGTTGAAATGAGAGTGTAAAAGAAAGCGTTGAACCCGCCCGTCGCGTTGGCTTTGGGGCGTAGAATGCGTCCTAAACGCTGCGCTTCTTGTCGTCGTGAGCCAAAGTGTGACGACACTTGAATAATTACATTAGCCTCAGGGAGGTCGATCGATGTATCGCCGACCTTCGATATACAAATAACATTCACCAACGGTGAACTTCGAAATGACTGTAGCAAGCGCATGCGTTCACGCTCGCCGGTACCGCCGTAGATGTATCCTTTATTGAGCTTCGTCGCGTACAGACGCAAAGCAAATACGTCGTCGGAGAAAAGTAAGATTTTGTCCCCTCGTTCTTCGTGATATTGGATAAGAAATTCAGCGGCAGTAAATTTGTTTGGATTCGCTACATACAGCAAAGCACGCTTCCGGGCACTCTTGCTTTCGCGAAGGTATTCACGATAGAACTCGCCACTCATGGGACACCAAACTTCGACACAAGACACATTCGCAAGAAAGCCGCTTTGAGTCAAATCCATCCAGTTAGCTTCATACAGCTTCGGTCCAATCAAAAAATTTAAGTCACCAATCAAATCGTCTTCGCGCACTAGAGTGGCAGTCAAACCAAGCTTACAATGACACGCAATGGAACCAATAACTTTGCGAAACATCTTAGCAGGCACAACATGAACCTCATCGAGTAGAATGCATCCCCACTCACGCCCTTGAATGAGCTGCATGACCTCCTCCGATGCACGAGCTCGCCGTCCACCGAACGCAACCATTGTGTATGTGGTGACGATCACTCCAGATTCTGGATCAATAAAGTCTTTTGCCACAGACGTAAAGCGAGCAATTTTTTTTTCCGGGATATTCGTCCACATTTTAAACTGCGCTGTCCACTGTTCCACCGAAACCGCTGACGTGCACAAGCACAGACACGACTTTTTAATCGTAGAAGCCGCTGTGACACCGGTCAGTGTCTTGCCTGCACCACACGGCAGCACGATAATTCCTGATCGAGCACGACCATTACCGAACATCTTGCTTAAAGATTTTTCTTGGTATTCTCGAATGCGCGTAGTGGGCTTTAAATCCATTTCCAGGTCAGGAATTGTCTTGTCATTTCGGAAGTCGTACTCCTCCATGAGTGGGTAGTCGAGATCAAGACATGCGCGCTTCACTTGCTCCACCATAGACTTTCGAATTTTAAACGACACTGTGTGAACTGTCTTTTGCTGATCGTTCGATAACTTGCCAGAATGATTCTCGTCCGCTACGTTGTAATCTTCATTTAATAGCTTTTGGTACTGCAAATTCGCCTGGTCTTCAGCTGATACTTCCTTTTGAATAAATTCATCAGCATCTTCTGCGTGTGCTCCACCATGCAGCACAGAGGCCACTGGGGCTGCTGCTGCTACAGTCTCCGCTGCCTCCTTCACACGCGCTGCTCGAATGTGTTCATGCTCTAACAGCTTGCGTAGCACTTCCGGGTACAAGCTTTCAACGTAAAATTCATTATGGTGTAGCACAAGCTTGGCTTTGCCATAACTGAGTGTGCAGTCCTTAATAAAGGCCACAATGCCCTCGGGTAGCCTGTTTTTAGACAGTCTTTCAAGCACTTTAAGAATGCTCTCAGTTTCTATAGCCACTGAAACGGCGGCGTAGAGGGAGTAGGGTGTAAGTTTGTACTCATGGAGGAACTCGGGGCGAGATACTGGTTCTGAAATAGCCACAAGAAAATCGTAAGCTTGTTTGTATATGGGAGAAAACGCCTCCAGGAAGATGCGGCCGTTGGGACAGACCCACACAGGACGAGCCTCATGGTCAGGTTTCAATTTGAGCGTTGAAAAGTCATAATAACCTGAAGTCTCACCGTCTCCACCCGTTGAACGCGCTACGTCATTAAGTTTCTGCAAGCGATTCTGGATGCGGCGCGACAAGTTGCTAGAGGCACCGACACTGTCCGCCGACTGTTGCACTCCACCAGGCGTTTCCTCGCTCTCCATATACTCTAGAAGATCTTCACCAATAGATCCGCCATAATCTTCGGCCAGCGACTTGCGCTTGTGTCGATTCTTCTGAACGCCTTTATTGCTCATACCAAGAAGAGTTATTGATACAATAAATCAAAAAGGCTGATATCTTTTTTAAAAGTGGCGCAGTACACGAGTTGTAACGGAAATGTTATACAAAATTTGTGGAATTAATTCGAATACATAATTCGTTGACCGGTAATTTCAGGCAAGAGGATTCTTTAATCTGTAGAGGTCCATGCACGTAGCGAGATGGACGACGCCGCACATAGTGTTGTATTGGGGCACACATCGGTTGGAGAACCGTTGTTGTGGCACGTTTACTTTTTGGGTAAAATACCCTTTTATCCTATTCTAAAATAGTTAATTACTTAAATCCCATTATTATGGATTGTAAAGGGGCACATATCGGTTGGAGAAGCGTTGTTGTGACACTACACTTTATGGGTAAAATACCCTTTTATCTAATTTTAAAATTGTTATTTACTTAAATCCCATTATTATGGGTAACAAATGTGGTCGCCGCCAGATATAAATCTGGCGGCCAAAATCTATTTTAAATTAGCTTGGGTAAGGTTTTTAGATCTAAAAAAATAAATAAAGTACAGTTCCCCTTTAGATCTTAAAGCGGTAAGTGCCTTCCTAAGGCTTGCGCATTGATCTGTAAGAGATAGAAGCCTTTCTAAGGTATATCCTCTTGGGCACTAGTTGCCACTTGGTTCTACGAACCCTTGGATCCCTTGAACTAGGATTCTTTAAGCTTTAATAGCTTGTACGACTCCCTGAGTTGTTAAACCCATTAGTTCAATACAACTAAGTGACTCTCTGAGTCTGAAAGTATTCCTCTGACTTTAGGAGCGAGGTAGCTTCGCTACACCTGGTAGCACTCGTAGTCAATCTACGCCTGAGTCTTAACAAGACTAATTTCTCACGAAAATGGAAGAGGTTCCAGAATTGTCAGAAGCGCAACGCGCCGCTTATGACAAGCTCAAAGCCTTATTTGGGCTTGAGCACGTGGAATTTATTATGTCCCAGGGACCAGAGGTCCTGCATGCAAGGCTTGAAGCCTTCATGCGGTACGAAGCTTCACTGATCGGTCAGGTACAGGACCACTCAGCGGCATCTATGCCAACCCGGTACATCTCTGTACCTGACTCAGAGCTGAGGGCTCGCCCTAACTGTATATGTGAACACATTTGAGGGAGAAGAGGGAGAAAATCTCCCTTTTTAAATTAAGCAGATGGAAATGTCTATTGATTCCGCCTTGTTCTTTACAGAACGGGAAAAGGTGGCTATGGCCATTTCCAAACTTGTAGGTAGAGCCATGGAGTAGGCACTATCGTGCAGCACCCGTCCATACGCGACGCTTTTTCCTCATGGGATTCGCTGAAACAGCAAATGACCAGCATGTTTGCACCGCCTCATCAGGCTTTTCGCATGCGAGCACGGCTCCTAGCGACTCGACAGAGTAAAAGAACCCTAGGGGACTTTGTCCAGGAGTTGAGAACTCTCATTGCATCTATGCATCAAGACCCGGTGCAAGAAGCAATTGTAGTAACCATCTTTATCGGGGGTCTCAATGAGGGCGTTGCCCGGACGGAATTGTTCCGATCTCATCCGGCTACGTTCGAAGAGGCAGTTGCCATAGCACTACGCGCCGAGTTTGACTTTAAGTCTGCTCGCGTTAGCACGCCTGTCTACCGAACAAGCTCTTCGAGCACATGGGTTCCGTCTAATAGAGCGGAACCCATGGATTGAAGCCTCGTTGAGGAATGAGACGAGGCTTTTCAAGATGTGGAACAGCATAAGACCATTCGTAGATGCTATATGTGCGGAAGCACGAAACATTTACGTCCGGCCTGCCCCCTACGAAATTCGCGTATAGCTCGAAAGAGCTCCAACTCCGACCTATACCAGAGACCTGGTACGGTGCGGAAAAATGTCGATACCCAGTAGGTGATGGGGCACCCTTCGGGGGAAGGCCTAGCTCTGTTGAACCTCAAGGAGGTGAGAATAAACAGAACCTAGCCCCAATTAGCTCGGTGCTCAATGGCACGGGGCGAGAGTACAAGCCTGGCTTGCTAGTCGCTCAAGCGACTGTAATGGGTTTTGATATGCCGTGGTCAATGTTAATTGACTCAGGAGCGTCTTGCAATTATGCTCGACGCCTTTCCGTTGAAGGAAGTCAACAATACTGTGAGGCGCTTAAGCGCATGAAAGTGATACAATCACTGTTCGCTTAGCGACTGGGACTCGTGTCACTGTTCCCAAAGTTTCTTTAACCTTAGGTATAAAGTTTCTAGACTTTGACAGTATTGAACGCTGTCTCGTCCTTGATTTGGATTCGAGATATGATCTCATCCTTGGTATGGCCTGGTTTGAACACCATGAGCCATGGATCGATTGGAGGTCTAAGACCTTAAGCGCCACGCGCAATGTTCCTAGCAAAGTTTTGGAGAGTTATGAACCCACCTTTGCTAGGCAACAAAAGCGCTATTGGCGCGGATGATTGAATGAGTCGGTCAAAGTTTTCGACGTTGGCATTTCTGATTAATATACTTTAATGTTAAAAACATTAATTCTGAGCCCAACTCAGCAGAGGGAAGTGGAACGGCACGTAATCCGTCGAGTGACACTCGTTGTAATAACGATTCACTGAATGCTGAAAGCATTGTTGGCCTGAGGCCGAATCATCAAGGGTGCAATATCCCTGAGATACGTGAAGTGGCACGTCTAAGTCCACCGAAGGTGGTCGGCCGAGGTGGCACCATATTGAGTGTCAATAGTGACACTATTGGCGGTTCGCCAGGGCATTTTGGGTTAAACCCTTCTAATGCACGTCTAGCGACACGAAAACGTTCACTGGATAAGGAATTGAGTTACATGACTCCTTCTCGGATGTCAAATTAGACACCATGTCCTATATAGAACCAATACAGGCTGAAGAACCCGGGGACATGAATGTCCCGGCCTCTAAAAGGCGTATTGTCTCCACTCCTAGAAAGGATGGACACGAAGCGTGTATACCCTCACAAAGTGATACGAGTGAGCAATTACATACACTTGTAAATGATGCAACCGGTAACATTGAGGAAGGAGTTAGCCTTGCGGCAATCCCTTCGTTACATGCTCTTTCAGAGCTAGACGAAATGTCTATTGATGAGTCCGGTCGAGCCTTAAAGGCTGGCGAGTCATCTGAAATGGTGGTCATTCGACCAACAATTGAGTTAAACTCATCGTCACTTCTCGATGAAGCTGTCCTGGATGACACAAAAGCTGCACTTAGTGCGCGAAATGGGTCATCGATCCTTAAAGATCCTACGGATCCCTTTTATTTTGATGAGTAAGGAATTCCAAGATGTGGTATGTAATAATCCACCATCTGCTTTACCTCCGTATAGAGGTGTTAGTCATGAAATTGAATTAGTTCCGGGAACCAAATACTGTTCACAAGACTATGGCCTCTACCAAGGGAGCAGTGTGACGCATTGACGATTTCTTCCGTGCTAAGCACGAGGCGGGAATGGTACGAGATAGCAAATCTCCTCATTCGATACAGACATTTTGTGTCTAAAAGCCAAATGGTAAATGGGGCATTGTACATGCTTATAATAAGCTTAATACTGTCACTATACCAGCCCAAACCCCCATTTCTAGAAAGGATGTTCTTCAGAAAAATATGGTGGGATGTACAATGTACAGTGCACTGGACTTAGTCGATTATTACTACCAATTGCTCATGCGAGCTAGCGATATCCCGCTTACAGCAGTTAGCACCCCAAAGCGGTATGCTATGGGAGTGGCTGGTATGCCACAAGGGCTTTCCAACGCCCCGGCAACATTTAATCGTCTAGTCGCAACTCTTTCGCCCTCATCAAGGTTATGCACAGACTTACTTCGATGATATCTTGCCAATAGTCGTGCGAAGCAGGGTCGGTCGGATATGGAAAACCATTAAGACCATTTGCGAGCAGTGCTCGAGTGCATGCCCACAAACAAATTGTATGCCAGTGCATCTAAATGCTTTTGAGGCGCAGACGAAATTCCTTTTCTAGGATGCTTCATTGGAAAGCGAGGCCTTAGAGCGGATCCCGCTAAGGTAAAGGCCATAGTAGATTGGCCGGTTCCTAAAAACCAAAAGGATTTGCGTAAGTGGTTGGGTCTCGCCAATTATTTACACAAATATAGCGAAAATTACGCTGATATGGCTAGGCCATTATCTAATCTCATTAAAAAAGAATACAGAATGGTGCTGGACTAGATCCGAAAATAATGCTTTTCGAGCAGTTAAGGATAGTCCTATCCATGCCCCGATTCTGGCACTGCCAAACCCAAATTGGCATTCAGTGTCAATTGTGACGCATCAGATTTTGCCATTGGCAGTGCTCTGTCACAAACACATGTTGATGGGCGTGAACGTGTTATTGCGTTCGAGGCTAGATAGCTTAAAACTGCGGAAAAGTACTACCCAGTTCATGACAAAGAGTTACTTGCTATGAAGTATGCTCTCGTCAAACTTAGAGTTCATCTGCTCGGCTCTATGCCGTTTGTGATATATACAGATCACGCGTCATTACGCAGGCGACTAAGTCGCCCCATCTCTCACGGAGAATGGCCCGATGGCTATCCTTTTCCCGGAATACAACTTCAAGGTGAGGTATAAACCCGGCAAGCAGACGCCTAGTCCCGAATTAATCCGTTCGGCTTACGCCAAGGATGAACAGTGTGTAGCTCTATTACGAGCCCGAAAAAACACTGATTCAGGTATTAAATTGCCGGCACGTTTGCGTGCAAGGTTACATCGATTTTCTATCGATAATGACCTATTGCTTTATTGCACAGACATCGAGGACCCTCTGCGTGTCGTTGATCCTCATGATGAGGATTTATAGTCCGAATCCTCTATGAGGCACACGATACTGTCCTTGGTGGTCATCTCGATACACAAAAGACCTAAGGCTCTGTAAGACAAATTTATTGGTGGCCCAAACTTTATAAATGGGTCAGCACATATGTTCTCAAATGCAAAACTTGCCAACGGGCTACACCCTCGGCGCGTGCTGCTGCGCCACTGGCGAGCCTTCCCGTCCCCATAGGTTGCTGGGAGTCCATTAGTATAGATTTTGTTTTCGGTCTACCGAAAGATTTAGCCGGTAACTCCGGCATAGTGGACTTTGTTGACCGATTGAGCAAAATGGCTCACTTAGCGGTCGTGCCGGATTCCATTGATGGTGAAGGTACAGCTAAGCTGTTTATTGATCCCGTGTTTCGACAACATGGTTTGCCAGTGGCTATTGTCTCTGATCGGGACCCCCGTTTCACGGGTAAACTCTGGAAATCAATTTTCGAGTGCTTGGCATTAGATTGGTTATGTCCACAGCAGACCACCCGCAGACCGATGGCCAGACTGAATGTGTCATTTGCGTCATTGAAGACGATTTACGCAGCGTGTGTGCTCAGACACCAAAGCGCTGGAGCTCCATGCTCCCAGTGGTGGAGTTTGCATTAAATAGTGCTGTACATGCCTTTACAGGCTATTCTCCGTTCTATGTCAACGGTCTCACCCACCCACGCGTTCCATTAACGATACCACTGCGTGATTCAGGGCTTGGTCGGGGAGAATTAGCCGATAGGCTTGCTGATATCAGCCCTGTTACCGTTCGGAAACAAGTAAGCGAGTTTCTCGCGACGCGATTTAGTGTCTGAAGACACGAAAGGGATACGATGGCTTATAGCCAAGACAAACAAAATGAACAAGCAGATGCCAAAAGCAGAAGCTGTAATAATTCTTATATGGCCGGGGACCGAGTTTTACTAAACGCTAAGAATCTACCTACCAACTTGGTATCCGCGGTCTTCAATACCAAATTGCGCCCGCGCTTTATTGGACCATTTACGGTCGTGGCCAAGAAGGGCTTAGCTTATACGCTAAACCTTCTCAGCAAGCTGCGTACACACCCAGTGTTCTACGTTGGATTGCTTAAGACATGTCGGGACCCTTCCCACGTGGACTTGAAGGCGCTTGCGCCGAGACAGGCGGTCGTGCCGCTGATTGCTGCATCCTCACCAGGATGCCCAGCTGGCCCTTTAAACGAGGCTGCTGACGCTCCAGCGTTGAAAGACGGTCCCGAACCGCCTCAAAAGAGCTCTCAACCCAAGCAAGCACCTCACGAAGAAGTTGCACCTCGTGCCGTAGAGCATCAAATGCTTCCGCCAAAATTCCGGCCCCCTCCCGCGCTGCTTGATGCGCGGGGGGACCTTCAGTTTCACGTGGAGAAACTTTAAAAGCGACGTCGTCGTAAGGGTCAATACCAGTATCTGGTGAAGTGGCTAGGGTACCCCTCTTCTGCAAATTCTTGGGAGTTCGAGGTGCCTCTTCGGCAAGATTGCCCGTACGCGGTTGACGCTTTTGAGCGCCAAGATCAGGGTCAACTCGCGTCAAACGACGGTTCCCACCACTTAACGTGGGATTGGGTGGGTTTTCCAACCGATGTGTGCCCCATTGCACCCTCCGCCATCAGACTGTTGACACCGAGTGACAATATTCGCTTCATTACCGCTTTGAGGTTGGAACCTAAACAGCTAACCGTTTGGTTGTGTTTTTCTTTCCTTTGTCTCATG
>NC_090625.1:1358454-1373163 GCF_004359215.1 Bremia lactucae
CGGGGCTTGGGCTCATAACCTAAAGAAAAGGTCAATAGCTTGAGTGGTTGAATGCAAAATGCAAAGTAAATATATTAAGGTCCTTAGTTCACAAACCTATTGCTACCTCTAAGCCAATCATTACTTCTAGCCAATCATAGTTCATAGAACCTTCTAGTAGCTTGTGACGTCATCTACTGACGCCATCTACTGATGTCACACTATGACGTCATTACCGCTATATATACTGGTACATACTGGTAGTCTCTTGGTCAGGTGGAGCCGCTTCCTTGCCAACAACGCGCACCCAGAATTTGACTTGGGTCGTAAATGGCATACTCGTACTGAGTCGCTGAAAAAGGTCGCTGTAATTCCGCGTCCCAAGCGACATGTGGCTGACTATCGACGGTCGACACTTGAAGAAATGTCAGCGTCTGCTACAGTTCTGAACAATGAGAAGATATATGAACCAGCCAACGTCGTGTATTCAGTGGGAGAAATGCCGACAACATTCAAGTCGGCGATGGAATCCAGCAACGAGAAAGAGTGAAAAGCCGCGTGCGACTCCGCGTTAGAGTCGGTTTACAAGAACAAGACATGGGAAGTTATGCCTCTGCCTTTGGGACGCAAAGCAAATGAATGCAGATGAGTGTTTCGAGTGAAAGTAAATCAAGATGAGATTATCGAGCGTTACAAGGCGCGGCTCGTGGCCAAAGGAATCTCGCAAAAGTATGGAGTCGACTACGAGGAGACGTTTGCGCCAGTGGCGAAGTTAACTTCGATACGTGTTGTGCTGAGTCTGGCTGCCAAGTACGGTTTGATGCTGCACTAAATAGACGTGACGTTCTTAACGGGATTCTGGATGAAGAAATATACATGCAGTAACCCGAAGGATTTGTCAGCGTGGACAAACCGGACCATGTGTGCAGGCTCAAGCGGTCGCTTTATGGTCTTAAACAGTCGCCACGCATATGAAAACACACCATCGACAATTCTTGATCAAGATGAATTTCAACAAATGTGAGTCCGATCACTGCGTCTACATCAAGCGCACAAACGGTGACATGATTATTGTCGTGTTTTACGTAAACGATCTTATCATCGCAAGCAGTGAAGACTCGCTGTTAGTATCAACGGAGCGTGCACTGAGCGATCGATTGAGATGACTGATCTTGGTGAACTTAAGTATTTTTCGGCATGGAAATTGGACAAGATCGAGTATCCGGTCAAGTCACTATTCGGCAGACTAAGTTTTTTTAGTCAGTGTTGAACAAGATCGGCATGCAAGATAGCAGCCTGTGAAGACGCCTCAAGTTTCAGATCTTAAGTTGACGAAGAACATGTGTGAGGGTGGTTGCAAGCATGAAGATACGATGAAAAATGTGCCGTACCGAAGTTGTGCTGGTGGCATTATGTACTTGATGGTTGCTACGCGTCCGGACCTTGGTGCTGCTGTAGAAGTTTTAAGCCAGTTTGTTGCTGACCCATGTCCAACACATTGGTAAGCTCTCAAGCGTGTACTGCGATACCTCAATGCGACGCCAACGAACGGACTTGAGTTTTCGCAAAGCGGTTCAACAAGGTTTAGTTGATTATTCCGATGCAGACTGGCACAAGTGGCTATGTCTATACGATGAATAGCGGATGCAACAGTTGGCGAAGAAGAAGCAAAGGACTGTAGCGCTCTCTTCAACGGAAGCTGAATACATGGCGCTATCAGAGGCCACGAAAAAAACAGTTTAGCTTAAAGTTTCTCTGTAAACTTAGTGTGATGACTATGGATGAATCAGTCAAGATATTCGAGGACACTCGAGGCTCGATCGTATTGGCCATGAATTTGGAGTTTCGCAAGCGCACAAAACATATCGACATCCGTCACCACTGTGTGCAAGAAAAGGTTAAGACGGTCAAGTAAAATCTCGATTACTCTTCGACGCAAGATATGCTGGCCGACATAATGACAATGCCAATTGTCGCCGCACAATTCAAGTATCTGCGCACCAAGCTTGGGATAGAGGGTGTCGCCGCCGTCGAGTCGAGTAAAAGTAATGCAGATAAACACCTCGAGCGGCTAAGTTGCGCTCAAGTTGCTGTTGACAAGGATGCGCCTCGAAGTGCGCAACACTAACCGGTATGTACCAATTGATCATCGACATCGCGCGACAGCGATCATCAACATGCGACAGCACAACAGATGGTTTCGCAAAGTTCGATGATCTACTTTGAGATGGGCAAATGATCATATTCAAGATGGCGTCTCCACGTGCTAGAAGGAATGTAGCGGTAAGTAAATCCAGTAGACTATCTGTTTAAGGGTACCGAGCACTGGAAGAGAGAAGGAGGCTTGAAGAACACGAGAGAAGTCTGCACTTGAAAGGTGAAGACGACTTGTGAAGGAGAAGGAATATTTGGAAGTGATTGATTTATTGGGGCTTACACTTTTACTTCTCGAAACCACTCATTTCTACATACTGCATCTAACTATACTATAATATAAGTAGATGCTATGTTTAACCGCGGTTCGGATTGGACCGGTTTGGGTTGTGTACATTACCTGAAACCCATAACCCTCAATACGCCCCCTCAATGCTAACACGCGTGTATGCCAAGCGCTGTCGTTAATTCCTTGTGACGCGGTCCTGGCAGTCCTTTCGTCATGATATCCGCCAACATCTTCGAAGTCTCGCAGTATTCCAACTTGACATCACCACGCTTTACTTCATCACGAATGTGGTGATACTTGATGTCAATATGTTTCGCACGACCATGGTTTACCGGATTCTTCGTCATCTTGATACACGACTGGTTGTCTTCCATGATCTTAAGCACCGGTTCAGACTTGTTTGCTGCCGCGTCTAGGATTTCGCGCAGTAGGCGATGCACCCACTTGCCTTCTTGAATCGCTAAACTTAGCGCGATATATTCGGCTTCACTTGTTGACAGCGACACACTTGATTGTTTCTTGCTCCCCCAGCTTACAGGAGCGCCCATGAGAATAAACGCGTATCCTGAAGTCGACTTGCGGTCTGCATGATCACCGGCCCAGTCTGCATCCGAGTAGCCGCAAAAATCCACATTGTTGCCAGGCTTAAAGCAGATTCCATGCGACTTGGTTCCTTGCAAGTATCGAAGGATGCGCTTCACCGCCATCCAATGCTCGACTTGTGGGTTTTCCATAAAACGCGACACGTAACCCACGGCGAAGGCAATGTCTGGTCGTGTCGCGGTCATCAAGTGCATTAAAGCACCCACTGCTTCACGAAACGGAACGTTGATTTTAGTTGCTGCGTTGCTTGACGTTAGTCGAGAGCTGATGTCCATTGGGCTGATGACAGCTTTGCAGTCACTCATGCCGAAACGCTTAAGAACATCGTCCACGTAGCGTCGCTGGCACATCGTCACGCTTCCGTCATTGTTGTCTACCAGCTCGATGCCCAGGACAAAAGCGCACTTGCCACTATCAGTCATCTCAAAACGTGACTTTAAGTCTTTCTTGGTGTGCGCAATCATTTCAATTGAACTCCCAGTCACCAGTACATCATCAACATAGACCAACAATAGCACGCACTCTCCGTTTGCAATCTTGAGATAAAGGCACGGATCAAAATCGGAGACTTGAAATCCGATGGAGCAAACAAACTCATGAAAAGTGTCATTCCATACCCGTGAAGCTTGTTTTAGCCCGTAGATTGCTTTCACCAGTTCAAAGCAATCAAAATCTTTATTGACGTCGACGCCTTCTGGGACCGCACAGAATACTCTTTCCTTCATCTCTCCATACAGAAAAGCTGTCACCACGTCCAGTTGGTCCAGTGTCCAGTCGAAGTACTTTGTGAGTGCAATCACCATGCGCAGCGTCACGTACTTGACTACTGGTGAAAACGTCTCCGTGTAGTCGATGCCATACTTTTGCTTGAAACCCTTGGCAACGAGACGTGCCTTGTATTTATCGATGTTTCCGTCAGCCTTGCGCTTGATCTTGAATACCCACTTGGTTCCAATGGTGTGCTGCCCAGCTGGCAGTTTCGTTGCTCGAAATACGCTACGGAGTTTCATTGAGTCTAGCTCCGCACAGATCGCCTTACGCCAGTGTACTCGATCTGGCCCATTAATCGCGTCTTCAAACGTTGTTGGTTCGGATAAATCAGCGCCCTCAACTGCATTCACGCTTGCTTGCCAAAAGCCGTGGTGGGTGTCGTCATCATCATCCATATCATTGTCCTTTTGCTCTTCGTCCCGGTTAGCTCGAACATTCGAACGTCGTTTTTGGTGGCGCAACTCGAAGTCATCCGGCGCACTTGCTTCTTCTAACCCGGCTCCGCGGCAAGCTGGTCGTTTAAACACTTGTTCTTGGCTGTTTGAACGGTTCTTGCGCTTGCCTGTTTGCTTGAACTCCGTGGTGGCAGGTTCACTACTGATGCTCATCGTGTCAAAATCCAATAAGGCATCATCAACAACATCTTGTAGAGGCGTCTGTGCGAACCCAAACGTCGATTCGTCGAACGTGACATCGCGAGATATCACCACCTGATCCGTTTCAATGTCGTAAATGCGGTATGCCTTTGATGCTTCTTCGTACCCCATAAACAGTCCTTCACGGGACTTCGGATCCCATTTCGATCTCTTTTCTTTTGGAGTCAGCACGAACGCACGGCAGCCAAAAACTCGCATGTGTTTGACACTTGGTCGAGATCCGTTGATGATCTCGAACGGAGTCTGATCTTGGTACTTGGGCGATGGCAGTCGATTCTTGATGTATATTGCTGTCATTGCTGCCTCAGCCCAGAAACACTTGTCTAATTTTGCGTAGTGGAGCATGCTGCGGCCAATCGTTACGATAGTCCGGATTGCCCGTTCTGCCGTGCCATTCGTCTGGTGCGCATACGGAACAGTGACTTGCTGCTCGATTCCTTGATCATCGTAAAATGCCTTGATCGAAGTTGTCGCGAATTCTCGTGCACCATCATGTCGAACGAACTTGACCTTGAAGTCAAACTGCGTCTGCACCGCATTGATGTATCTTTTGATACACTCTTCACTATCGGACTTGGCGCGCAGACCGAAGCCCTTCATGCATCCGCTGCTTTCATCGACGATTAGTAGCAAGTACTTGCTTCCACCCAGCGATTCAACTTCCATGGGTCCGCAAGTGTCGATGTGTAGAAGCTCGAACGGGTCGTAGTGCTGCTTGTTCAGGTTACTTGGAAACGGTCGCTGTACCATTTTTCCTTCTTGACACCCGTGGCATATGCTAGATCTGCTTGCCTTTTCTGGCATTTTAGCATCCTTGATCATCCCTTTGGAAACCATTTTGCACAGACATCAAACGGTGCGTGGCCCATGCGTGCATGAAGATCTTCGACTCTTGACCTTGATGTAGTATTTACCGATCGGTGAGATGTGCGAAGCCAATAGAGTCCATCCGCAAGATCTGCCATCGCCACTACTTGCTCAGGGTCTTCACGCGAGATCTCCATTTTGGCACCATCAAACACCACTTGAAACTTGCCGCTCTTGTTGATTTGCGGAATTGATAGTAGGTTCTTGTTCATATCTGGGACGAAAAGCGCGTTTTTGATCTCGACTTCACGTTCTTCACCGTTAGGCAGTAGTACCTTTTCGATGATAGTCCCGATGCCTTTGATAGCGGCTTTGTTTCCATCTGCGACCAGAACTTCACCTTCATTGTGTTCGTCCAGAACTTCGAACTTGGATTTTTCGTAGCAGATGTGATGCATAGCACCGCTATCAATCGCCCACATCCCGGACATGTTCTTGGTCGTTGAAAGTCCGCATTTCATTGACACAGCAAACGCCACACGATCGTAGTTACCGTTGCTGTTGCCACTGTAGCCTTGCCACTGAACTTGATTCGCTCCGCGTCCACGATTATTGCCGCCGCGTCGAGCTCCCCGATTGTCTTCCTTCTGCTTGGTCCAGCACTTCTCCACAGTGTGCCCCAATTTTCCGCAGAATGTACACTGACGAAACTCGCGTTCGGTACTGAAAGCCTTGGTTGTTTCTTCAGTCTTCACCGATGTCGTCTTGTTTCCTTGTCTCTTGATGTGCTCATTTGTCAGCACTTTCACGACGTCCCGCGATCGCAATTCCGCGCTGCTCATCTCCAAGTTGAGAACGACGTTCTCGTAACTCTTGGGGAGGCTGCGCAACAAGCAAATCGCCACGTCCTCGTCCTCCATCTTGGCGCCGATGCTCTTGAGCTTTGCGCTGATGTTGAGGACTTCATTGCAATGATGAAGTACATTGCCGCCTTCCGCCATCTCCATGCTGAAGAGCTGTCGCTTCAAGAAGATCCGTCCCGCCTTCTGCGATCCGCCGTAGAGGGTCTTCAGCTTTGCCCACGCAACCCATGCTTCTTCGCAGTCATCAACCACGTGATGGTAATCCGCGCTTATGTACAGCAACATCAAGCCGAAGGCGATATTGCTCGCCTTGACATATTCGTCCATGGCGCGAGGATCGGCCAAGGTTGGAGTAGTCTCCCGGTTGACCACATGCCAAGTCGACTTGGTCAGGAACACGCCACGCATGTAGCGGCTCCACGTCGCATAGTTGTCGCCATCGAATTTGTCGATGGAGATCTTGGTGGCGGATCTTGAGCAGAGGACATCGTGCTTGGGCTCATAACCTGTTAAAGGGTACCGAGCACTGGAAGAGAGAAGGAGGCTTGAAGAACACGAGAGAAGTCTGCACTTGAAAGGTGAAGACGACTTGTGAAGGAGAAGGAATATTTGGAAGTGATTGATTTATTGGGGCTTACACTTTTACTTCTCGAAACCACTCATTTCTACATACTGCATCTAACTATACTATAATATAAGTAGATGCTATGTTTAACCGCGGTTCGGATTGGACCGGTTTGGGTTGTGTACATTACCTGAAACCCATAACCCTCAATAATACCAACTAGACTTGGAGATAGCAAACCGTTGGAGAACTAAGGACCAAAACTACATATACTTGACACTTGGCCACCTGTCCACACTTAACCGAATACAACAAGTTATGAGACCAAGCCCAGCCTTCGCAGCATACCACACCACAAAAAATGCCTCCATTATCATGGAAACATCTACGCCAATCGTAACAAAAATTTGACGGCCCACTCAGACATCTGCAAGTTCATGAACAGACGGAACTGGCCGAGACCCACGTCAGCGAAGAGAATAGACAAAGCAGACGCAATGCACGAATCCGTTGCACCACGAACTTGACGAAGGCCCAAAAGGCGTTGGAATAATCAGTATCACGATGAAAGACTCGACTGCCGCTGGCACGAAAGTAAAATCCTGCGCATGATGCCTCGCAAAACTAAAAGGACACTCCGACAAGAGAATCCTCGCAAACAAGCGCAGGCATCGAAATGCAGCTTCAAACAAAGATCGAGAACGTGATGGTTCCTAAAAAAAACATCAACAAGCTCAAGACACAAGCGGATAAATACGTCGTCGATGACATGGAGACTTCCTTATCATGCGTCTAGGAATCATGACTCGCAGCAGTCATATAACGCGTGAACCACGCGCGAATAGGTCGACTTGGCAGCTTGTAGTCCCGAACCTACCGAAGAGATGAAAAGCAAGGAAAGGCCAGCGACGAGCGGCCATGGTCAAGCGTTCACGATAAAGGAAGCTAAGCGCAAAGAACGGTTGGTGAAGAAGACTGGTTGTGCCATAATTGCAACAAACAAGGACACTAGTTCTTGGATTGCCATTCACGAGTCCGAATGACGCTGAGCGATATCGGTTGCAGCGTGCAAACGTCGCACAGATTGAAGATTCTGGCGACTATCTTATCTCGACTGGCGGTAGCAGCGATTATGCCAAGTCCGATGATGATTGACTGGTCGACTTGGGGGCGACGCGCATATGACAAGTTCCAAGAAATTAATGCGGAACTACGATGTCTTCGGTTCAATCGACGTTCATCTCTCAGACGACGATATTTTCCAAGCTATCGCCAGCNATTCTCGCGAATCCTCGCTGGACACTTGGCGATCCAATGCCCTTGTTCACCGCAGTAGTGACAGGCACCAGTCTTCTGCACCTGTCGTCCCTTGCGCTTACCATTGTCGCTTGTCATAAACGCTTGGCCGTGCGCAGTTCCCTCAGCACCGCCACCTTGTTCCTTGCGCTTCAAGTCTTCATGTAGGAGCCGAGACGTCACTAGTTCCCACGTCAGCGTGTCGGAACGGGATTCCAACGCTGTGATCAGGAATTGGTACGACTCGCTTAGACTTCCCAGAAGCGTGATCACCAAGTCGTCCTCGCTGACCGGAGCACCCACTGCGTCGAGTTGCTCCGCCAGAGTCTTGAGCTTGTTAATGTGCTCCAGCACATCATCACCTTCATCCATCATGGTCGTGAAGAAACGACGACGAAGAAAGAGCTTGTTCGCAAGACTCTTCTTCTCAAAGTGGTCTTCCAACTTTGACCATGCATTAAATGCACCACTCGCTGAGCGAACCAACGGCAGTTGCGAGTCTTCCATCGCAAGGCAGATGATCGCCATCGCTTTGCGGGACTTCCTCTTGAACGTCGCTTGGTCCAATGGAGTCACGCATTGCTCGATCTTCACGTCTCCACAAACGACCTCCCACAGATCACGTTCCTCGAGCACCATCTGCATCTTGAACTTCCACGCGTGGAATTTGGTTCCGTCGAACTTGTTGATGCGGCTTGGCGTGGAGGTGTCCATGGCGAAGGCGTAGTCGGAGTCTTGGGCAGAGAATGCGGGGCTTGGGTCATAACCTAAAGAAAAGGTCAAAGGCTTGAGTGGTTGAGTGCAAAATGCAAAGTAAATATATTTTAAGGTCCTTAATTCGCAAACCTATTGCTACCTCTAAGCCAATCATTACTTCTAGCCAATCATAGTTCATAGAATCTTCTAGAAGCTTGTGACGTCATCTACTGACGTCATCTACTGATGTCACACTATGACGTCATTACCGGTATATACTGGTACATACTGGTAGTCTCTTGGTCAGGTCGAGCCGCTTCCTTGCCAACACACACTTGACCTAATACAACAGGTTATGAGCCCAAGCCCCGCCTTCGCTGCCTTGCTTGCGATGATAAGATCGTTTACGTAAAACACGACAATAATCATGTCACCGTTTGTGCGCTTGATGTAGACGCAGTGATCGGACTCACATTTGTTGAAATTCATCTTGATCAAGAATTGTCGATGGTGTGTTTTCATATGCGTGGCGACTGTTTAAGACCATAAAGCGACCGCTTGAGCCTGCACACATGGTCCGGTTTGTCCACGCTGACAAATCCTTCGGGTTACTGCATGTATATTTCTTCATCCAGAATCCCGTTAAGAAATGCAGTCGTCACGTCTTTTTAGTGCAGCATCAAACCGTACTTGGCAGCCAGACTCAGCACAAGGCTCGACCTGACCAAGAGACTACCAGTATGTACCGGTAATGACGTCATAGTGTGACATCAGTAGATGACGTCAGTAGATGACGTCACAAGCTTCTAGAAGGTTCTATGAACTATGATTGGCTAGAAGTAATGATTGGCTTAGAGGTAGCAATAGGTTTGCGAACTAAGGACCTTAATATATTTACTTTGCATTTTGCACTCAACCACTCAAGCCTTTGACCTTTCTTTAGTGTGCACTAGATGGCAAAATGTAAAGTAAATATAGTCAAGGTCCTTAGTTCGCAAACCGTTTGCTATCTCCAAGCCTACTAGATAGTCTACTGGATTTGCTTACCGCTACATTTCTTCTAGCACGTGGAGACGCCATCTTGAATATGATCATTTGCCCATCTCAAAGTAGATCATCGAACGCTTTGCGAAACCATCTGTTGTGCTGTCGCATGTTGACGATCGCTGTCGCGCGATGTCGATGATCAATTGGTACATACCGGTTAGTGTTGCGCACTTCGAGGCGCATCCTTGTCAACAGCAACTTGAGCGCAACTTAGCCGCTCGAGGTGTTTATCTGCATTACTTTTACTCGACTCGACGGCGGCGACACCCTCTATCCCAAGCTTGGTGCGCAGATACTTGAATTGTGCGGCGACAATTGACATTGTCATTATGTCGGCCAGCATATCTTGCGTCGAAGAGTAATCGAGATTTTACTTGACCGTCTTAACCTTTTCTTGCACACAGTGGTGACGGATGTCGATATGTTTTGTGCGCTTGCGAAACTCCAAATTCATGGCCAATGCGATCGAGCCTTGTGTGTCCTCGAATATCTTGACTGATTCATCCATAGTCATCACACTAAGTTTACAGAGAAACTTGAAGCTAAACTGTTTTTTTCGTGGCCTCTGATAGCGCCATGTATTCAGCTTCCGTTGAAGAGAGCGCTACAGTCCTTTGCTTCTTCTTCGCCAACTGTTGCATCCGCTATTCATCGTATAGAAATAGCCACTTGTGCCAGTCTGCATCGGATAATCAAGTAAACTTGTTGAACCGCTTTGCGAAAACTCAAGTCCGTTCGTTGGCGTCGCATTGAGGTATCGCAGTACACGCTTGAGAGCTTACCAATGTGTTGGACATGGGTCAGCAACAAACTGGCTTAAAACTTCTACAGCAGCACCAAGGTCCGGACGCGTGGCAACCATCAAGTACATATTGCCACCAGCACAACTTCGGTACGGCACATTTTTCATCGTATCTTCATGCTTGCAACCACCCTCACACATGTTCTTCGTCAACTTAAGATCTGAAACTTGAGGCGTCTTCACAGGCTGCTATCTTGCATGCCGATCTTGTTCAACACTGACTAAAAAAACTTAGTCTGCCGAATAGTGACTTGACCGGATACTCGATCTTGTCCAATTTCCATGCCGAAAAATACTTAAGTTCACCAAGATCAGTCATTGGCGATAATCTGTCTCGCGATGGAAGACTCGCAGCTGCCGCTGGTCCGATCGTCAAGTGGTGCGCATTATGCCTGGTCAAGACTAGAAGGACACTTCGAGAAGAGGATCCTCGCAAACAAGCTCTTTCTTCGTCGACGTTTCTTCACAACAATGATGGAAGAAGGTGATGGTGTCCTAAACAACATCAACAAGCTCAAGACGCAAGCGGAGCAGCTCGACGCTGCGGGTGCCCCGGTGAGCATGGACGACTTGGTTATCATGCTTCTCGGGAGTCTCAGTGACTCGTTGCAGTTTCTTATTACTGCGTTGGAATCGCGTGCGGATATGTTGACTTGGGAGCTTGTGACGTCTCGACCCTACACGAAGATATGAAACGCAAGGAATAGGGCGGCGACGGAGCTGCGACTGGTCAAGCGTTCACGATAATGGAAGCTAAGCGCAAAGAACGGTTGGTGAAGAAGACTGGTTGTGCCATAATTGCAACAAACAAGGACACTAGTTCTTGGATTGCCATTCACGAGTCCGAATGACGCTGAGCGATATCGGTTGCAGCGTGCAAACGTCGCACAGATTGAAGATTCTGGCGACTATCTTATCTCGACTGGCGGTAGCAGCGATTATGCCAAGTCCGATGATGATTGACTGGTCGACTTGGGGGCGACGCGCATATGACAAGTTCCAAGAAATTAATGCGGAACTACGATGTCTTCGGTTCAATCGCCGTTCATCTCTCAGACGACGATATTTTCCAAGCTATCGCCAGCAGAGACATCGTCATGTCAATGAAGACTTTGCAGGGGGTTAAAAGGGTGTGCTTACGAACGTTTGGCAAATTCCGAAGATTTCGCGAACTTTGTTTTTTGTCGGTTGTTTTACCAAGGACGTTGGGCCTGTTGTATTCGACAAGGAAGGGTGCTTCGCAGAGACAAAAGGCGCCAAGTTGAAGATCGGTGTACGCGAAGGAAAAGAATTTTTCAAACTTCACATGACTCCAGTTTTTCAAGATGAAGCAAATGTTGTCAAGCCTTTGGCTCACAATGAAGATATCATCTCGTACTTGTGGCACCTTCGCCTAGGACATATCGATCATGGCGGGCTTAGTGCCATCGTCAAGAAGAATCTCACTGTTGGAGTTGACATTGCGTCTTTAAACAAGTGCGGATTTGTGATAGCTGTGCGCTTGGAATCACAAACCCGCGTACGTTTCCAATTGACATCGACGGAGCGGGCAAGTGAGTTTTTAAATGTCATACACAGTGATGTATGTGGCCCTATGTAGACTCCATCTTTTAGCGGCAAGCGCTATTTCGTGACTTTCACCGATGACAAGTCCCGGTACTGTGTCATTTACTTGATCAAGAGCAAGTCAGAAGTCATGGACAAGTTCGCCAATTTTGTTGCGTTCGCGGAAAAGCAGACCGGCAAACGCATAAAATCTCTTCGTCGTGACAATGGTGGCGGGTATGCGTCCGAGAAAATGTCTAAGTTTTGCTCGGATCAAGGAATTGTTTTCAAGTATACGCCGCCTTACACGCCACAATTAAATGGAGTTGCTGAGCGTATGAACCGGACGCTAGTGGAATGCCCTATATCCATGCTGGAACACGCCGGCCTCGCTAAGCACTATTGGGTGAGCTGTAATGACGGCAATGTTTCTTCGTAATCGGTGTCTTTCGCCTTCTATCGACGACGGAAAGTCACCAGTCGAGATTTGGACGACAAAGAAACCGTTATTGGCAAACCTTAATGTTTTTGGCTATCACGCGTACGTCCACATTCCGAAAGAAAAGCGATCGAAGCTGGACGCAAAAGCCGTATTGTGCCGATTTTTGGGCTATTTGGAGCACCAGAAAACGTATCTTTTTGAAGACCTGTCAAGTGGTCGAATTCTGATGAGTCGCGACGGTATCTGAAGAGGAGCCGAATGAAGCTTAAGACGCGCACCCAGAATTTGACTTGGGTCGTAAATGGCATACTCGTACTGAGTCGCTGAAAAAGGTCGCTGTAATTCCGCGTCCCAAGCGACATGTGGCTGACTATCGACGGTCGACACTTGAAGAAATGTCAGCGTCTGCTACAGTTCTGAACAATGAGAAGATATATGAACCAGCCAACGTCGTGTATTCAGTGGGAGAAATGCCGACAACATTCAAGTCGGCGATGGAATCCAGCAACGAGAAAGAGTGAAAAGCCGTGTGCGACTCCGCGTGTGACTCCGCGTTAGAGTCGGTTTACAAGAACAAGACATGGGAAGTTATGCCTCTGCCTTTGGGACGCAAAGCAAATGAATGCAGATGAGTGTTTCGAGTGAAAGTAAATCAAGATGGAATTATCGAGCGTTACAAGGCGCGGCTCCTGGCCAAAGGATTTTCGCAAAAGTATGGAGTCGACTACGAGGAGACGTTTGCGCCAGTGGCGAAGTTAACTTCGATACGTGTTGTGCTGAGTCTGGCTGCCAAGTACGGTTTGATGCTGCACTAAATAGACGTGACGACTGCATTTCTTAACGGGATTCTGGATGAAGAAATATACATGCAGTAACCCGAGGATTTGTCAGCGTGGACAAACCGGACCATGTGTGCAGGCTCAAGCGGTCGCTTTATGGTCTTAAACAGTCGCCACGCATATGAAAACACACCATCGACAATTCTTGATCAAGATGAATTTCAACAAATGTGAGTCCGATCACTGCGTCTACATCAAGCGCACAAACGGTGACATGATTATTGTCGTGTTTTACGTAAACGATCTTATCATCGCAAGCAAGGCAGCGAAGGCGGGGCTTGGGCTCATAACCTGTTGTATTAGGTCAAGTGTGTGTTGGCAAGGAAGCGGCTCGACCTGACCAAGAGACTACCAGTATGTACCAGTATATACCGGTAATGACGTCATAGTGTGACATCAGTAGATGACGTCAGTAGATGACGTCACAAGCTTCTAGAAGATTCTATGAACTATGATTGGCTAGAAGTAATGATTGGCTTAGAGGTAGCAATAGGTTTGCGAACTAAGGACCTTAATATATTTACTTTGCATTTTGCACTCAACCACTCAAGCCTTTGACCTTTCTTTAGGTTATGAGCCCAAGCCCCGCATTCTCTGCCCAAGACTCCGACTACGCCTTCGCCATGGACACCTCCACGCCAAGCCGCATCAACAAGTTCGACGGAACCAACTTCCACGCGTGGAAGTTCAAGATGCAGATGGTGCTCGAGGAACGTGATCTGTGGGAGGTCGTTTGTGGAGACGTGAAGATCGAGCAATGCGTGACTCCATTGGACCAAGCGACGTTCAAGAGGAAGTCCCGCAAAGCGATGGCGATCATCTGCCTTGCGATGGAAGACTCGCAACTGCCGTTGGTTCGCTCAGCGAGTGGTGCATTTAATGCATGGTCAAAGTTGGAAGACCACTTTGAGAAGAAGAGTCTTGCGAACAAGCTCTTTCTTCGTCGTCGTTTCTTCACGACCATGATGGATGAAGGTGATGATGTGCTGGAGCACATTAACAAGCTCAAGACTCTGGCGGAGCAACTCGACGCAGTGGGTGCTCCGGTCAGCGAGGACGACTTGGTGATCACGCTTCTGGGAAGTCTAAGCGAGTCGTACCAATTCCTGATCACAGCGTTGGAATCCCGTTCCGACACGCTGACGTGGGAACTAGTGACGTCTCGGCTCCTACATGAAGACTTGAAGCGCAAGGAACAAGGTGGCGGTGCTGAGGGAACTGCGCACGGCCAAGCGTTTATGACAAGCGACAATGGTAAGCGCAAGGGACGACAGGTGCAGAAGACTGGTGCCTGTCACTACTGCGGTGAACAAGGGCATTGGATCGCCAAGTGTCCAGCGAGGATTCGCGAGAAT
>NC_090625.1:1376178-1390742 GCF_004359215.1 Bremia lactucae
AAATGGTTTTTGGACCATTTTTCCTTGTTGGCAACCCAGACATATACTTGATCCACTCGAATTTGAAGACATTGAGGCATCTTTAACCATTCCACTCTTGATCATTTTTCGAAGAATTTCCAATGGTGCATGACCCATACGTGCATGTAAATTAATAGATTGGGAGCTCGTTGCGGTGTTTACAGACACGTGTGGTGTCCGAAGCCAGTAGAGTCCATCGATGAGATCCGCTGTTGCCACAACTTGGGTTGTGTTCTTTCTTGCTACATGCATCTTGGAACCGTCAAATACAACTTGAAATTTCCCAGACTTGTTGATCTGCGGAACCGATAGAAGATTCTTGTTCATGCTTGGTACGAATAGCGCATTCTTGATCTCGATCTCATGTTCATCGCCGTTGGGCAACACCACCGTCTCAATGATGGTCCCCACTCCCTTGATTGCGGCCTTACGTCCATCAGCAACCGAAAGCTCACCTTCATCTTGTTCATTGAGGCTTGTAAACTTGTTCTTGTTGTTGCAGATGTGATGTGTTGCACCGCTCTCAACCGCCCACATTCCGGGCATACTCATGTTGTTCGACAATCCACATCCCATCGAAACGGCTAAGGCGATTCGATCTTGATATTCGTAGTTGTCTTCAATGCGCCATTGGGCATTGTTGGCCCCGCGTCCACGACTATTGCCGCCGCGTCTTGGTCCCTTGTTCTCAGCTACTGCTTGGTCCAGCACTTGTCTATCGTGTGCCCCAGCTTTCCGCAATACGTGCAATGGTGCGGCTCACGTTCGGCACTGAACGCTTTCGCTGCGTCTTCAGTCTTCACCACTGTAGCCCTCACACCTTGTCGCTTAATGTGCTTGTTGGTAAGCACTTTTACGACGTCCCGCGATCGAAGCTCCGCGCTGTTCATCTCCAGATTGAGCACTACATTCTCGTAGCTCTTGGGTAGACTGCGCAGCAAACAAATCGCGACGTCCTCGTCCTCCATCTTCGCGCCGATGCTACTTAGCTTCGCGCTGATGTTGAGGACATCATTGCAATGATGCAATACATTACCGCCTTCGGGCATTTCCATGCTGAACAACTGGCGTTTCAAAAAGATACGCCCAGCCTTCTGCGACCCACCATAAAGAGTCTTGATCCGCGCCCACGCCACCCAGGCTTCTTCACACTCATCAACCACGTGATGGTAGTCCGCGTCCATATGCAAGAGCATAATTCCGAAGGCGACGTTGCTTGCCTTGACGTAGTCGTCTGAAGCCCGAGGGTCCGCGAACGTCGGTGAAACTTCGCGGTTCACGACATGCCAGACCGATTTGGTAAGGAACACGCCACGCATGTAGCGGCTCCAAGTTGCATAGTTGTCCCCAATGAATCTGTCAATGGAGACCTTGGCCGTGGCATCTTGCGAAGAGGACATGGCACTTGGGCTCATAACCTGTTGAAGCTTGACTAAACTTGAAAAGATAGTTGAAGTGTGTTCTTGGGCAAAGACCGAGAAGACACTTGTGGGGAAGAATGGAAATCCGAAAGTGATTGTATTATAGACTTAGTTCACTTCTTATCTAGCTACATCTAAGCCAATCATTTACATCCTTCTAGAAGCTTCTGGAAGCTTCGAGAAGGTTCTGCCCATCGCGACTTTTCATCTTGGGCGTAATCAGCCGTGGCGTCATCATCCATGGCGTCATCATCCATGGCGTCATCATTATGACGTCATCCTGCAATACCGGTACTTACCGATATTTACTGATTGCCACTTACCCCTTCAAATATATCTTGAGCAGTTCCTCGTCCAGCACAAAGTTCGGATTGGTCATTTAACACAAATGATCATATTCAAGATGGCGCCTCCACGTGCTAGAAGGAATGTAGCGGTAAGTAAATCCAGTAGACTATCTAGTAGGCTTGTAGATAGCAAACGGTTTGCGAACTAAGGACCTTTACTATATTTACTTTACATTTTGCCATCTAGTGCACACTTGACCTAAAACAACAGGTTATGAGCCCAAGCCCCGCCTTCGCTGCCTTCCACAACCCAGACACTGCCTTCGTTATCATGGACGCCTCTACGCCAAGTCGTATCAACAAATTTGACGGCACCAACTTTTACATGTGGAAGTTCAAGATACAGATGGAGCTGGCGGAGAGGCACTTGCGGGAAGTGGATAGATAAAGCTGACGCACTGCACGAATGCGTTGGATCAGGCGACTTTAAGAGGAAGGCTCGTAAGGCGTTGGCGATAATCTGTCTCGCGATGGAAGACTCGCAGCTGCCGCTGGTCCGATCGTCAAGTGGTGCGCATGATGCCTGGTCAAGACTAGAAGGACACTTCGAGAAGAGGATCCTCGCAAACAAGCTCTTTCTTCGTCGACGTTTCTTCACAACAATGATGGAAGAAGGTGATGAAGTCCTAAAACACATCAACAAGCTCAAGACGCTAGCGGAGCAGCTCGACGCTGCGGGTGCCCCGGTGAGCATGGACGACTTGGTTATCATGCTTCTCGGGGGTCTCAGTGACTCGTTGCATTTTCTTATTACTGCGTTGGAATCGCGTGCGGATATGTTGACTTGGGAGCTTGTGACGTCTCGACCCTACACGAAGATATGAAACGCAAGGAATAGGGCGGCGACGGAGCTGCGACTGGTCAAGCGTTCACGATAAAGGAAGCTAAGCGCAAAGAACGGTTGGTGAAGAAGACTGGTTGTGCCATAATTGCAACAAACAAGGACACTAGTTCTTGGATTGCCATTCACGAGTCCGAATGACGCTGAGCGATATCGGTTGCAGCGTGCAAACGTCGCACAGATTGAAGATTCTGGCGACTATCTTATCTCGACTGGCGGTAGCAGCGATTATGCCAAGTCCGATGATGATTGACTGGTCGACTTGGGGGCGACGCGCATATGACAAGTTCCAAGAAATTAATGCGGAACTACGATGTCTTCGGTTCAATCGACGTTCATCTCTCAGACGACGATATTTTCCAAGCTATCGCCAGCGGAGACATCGTCATGTCAATGAAGACTTTGCAGGGGGTAAAAAAGGGTGTGCTTACGAACGTTTGGCAAATTCCGAAGATATCGCGAACTTTGTTTTTTGTCGGTTGTTTTACCAAGGACGTTGGGCCTGTTGTATTCGACAAGGAAGGGTGCTTCGTAGAGACAAAAGGCGCCAAGTTGAAGATCGGTGTACGCGAAGGAAAAGAATTTTTCAAACTTCACATGACTCCAGTTTTTCAAGATGAAGCAAATGTTGTCAAGCCTTTGGCTCACAATGAAGATATCATCTCGTACTTGTGGCACCTTCGCCTAGGACATATCGATCATGACGGGCTTAGTGCCATCGTCAAGAAGAATCTCACTATTGGAATTGACATTGCGTCTTTAAACAAGTGCGGATTTGTGATAGCTGTGCGCTTGGAAAGCAAACCCGCGTACGTTTCTAATCGACATCGACGGAGCGGGCAAGTGAGTTTTTAAATGTCATACACAGTGATGTATGTGGCCCTATGCAGACTCCATCTTTTAGCGGCAAGCGCTATTTCGTGAGTTTCACCGATGACAAGTCCCGGTGCTGTGTCATTTACTTGATCAAGAGCAAGTCAGAAGTCATGGACAAGTTCGCCAATTTTGTTGCGTTCTCGGAAAGCAGACCGGCAAACGCAAAAAATCTATTCGTCGTGACAACGGTGGCGAGTATGCGTCCGAGAAAATGGCAATGTTTTGCTCGGACCAAGGAATTGTTTTCAAGTATACGCCGCCTTACACGCCACAATTAAATGGAGTTGCTGAGCGTATGAACCGGACGCTTGTGGAATGCGCTATATGCATGCTAGAACACGGCAGCCTTGCTAATATTGGAGTGAAGCTGTAATGACGGCAATAATGTTTCTTCGTAATCGGTGTCTTTCGCGTTCTATCGACGACGGAAAGTCACCATTCGAGATTTGGACGTTAAAGAAACCGTTATTGGCAAACCTTAAGGTTTTTGGCTGTCATGCGCACGTCCACATTCCGAAGGAAAAGCGATCGAAGCTGGACGTAAAAGCCGTATTTTTCCGATTTTGGGCTATTCGGAGCACCAGAAAACGTATATTTTTGAAGACCTGTCAAGTGGTCGAATTCTGATGAGTCGCGATGGTATCTGAAAAGGAGCCGAATGAAGCTTAGGATGCGCACCCAGAATTTGACTTGGGTCGTAAACGGCATACTTGTACTGAGTCGTTGGAAAAGGTCGCTGCAATTCCGCGTCCCAAGCGACATGGGGCTGACTATCGACGGTCGACACTCGAAGAAATATCAGCGCCTGCTACAGTTCTGAACTATGAGAAGATATATAAACCAGCCAACGTTGTATATTCAGTGGAAGAAATCGAACTCACGAGCTATATCGTTCCGTACAGCTTAACCTTCTTGGAAAACTGTGTCTGGATCTTAATGATGTAGCTCTTGATGTGGCCTTCACTGTCCGATTTGGGTCGCATGCAAAAACCCTTCTACATCCGCTAGCTTCATCAACACTGAGAAGCAGATACGTGCTTCCTCCAAGTGATTCTTGTTCCATCGGACGGCAAATGTCGAGATGAAGCAATTGGAAGATGTCATAATGACGCTTGTCGCGATTGCTCGGGAACGGTATCTGAATCATTTTCCTTGCTGCCAGCCACCGCAAGTGCTTGACAAATTTTGTGTCATCGACGTACTTGCATCCTTGATCATGTCCATGTTGACCATTTTGCGTAACACTTGAACTGGAGCATGACCCATACGCGCGTGCAGATCAATCGTCTTTGAATTTGTTGCCGCATTAGCAGATCGTTGAGCCATACGCAGTCAGTAGGGTCCATCAACAAGATCCGCTGTTGCCACTACTTGATACGAGTCCTTACGCGAAACAGGCATTTCAGCACCATCAAACACCACTTGAAAACTTGCTATGCTTATTGATTTGGGGCACCGCTCATGTCTGGGACGTATTAAGCGTTCCCGATTTCAATATGGCTCGTATTTCCATCAGGCAGTAGGACTTCTTCCACGATAGTGCCAACACCCTTGATAGCCGCCATGTAACCGTCGACTACTGACACGCCACCTTCATCACGCTCAATTAGATTGGCGAACTTTGCCTTGTCGTTGCATATGTGGTGCGTTGCACCGCTGTCGACCGCCCACATCCCGGACATGTTCTTGCCCGTCGTCATTCCACATTCCGGCGAAACAGCAAATGCCATCCGATCGTAGTCGTAGGCATCATCGTTTTTCTCCACTGGATATTGTTGGCCCCGCGTCCTCGGCCGTTGCCGCCGCGTCTTGGACCTCGATCCTCATCTTTTTGCTTGGCCCAGCACTTGTCAATAGCGTGCCCCAATTTCTCATAGTACGTGCACTGACGAGATTCACGGTCGATGTTGAAGGCTTTTGCTGAACTCTCATACTTCACCGCCACCACTATCTCGGCCTGCCGCTTGATATGCTCATTTGTAAGCACCTTCACAACATCTTGCTAATGCAGCTCTATTGTTCATCTCCAGATTGAGTACGACGTTCTCGTAGCTCTTGGGTAGACTGCGAAGCAAGCAAATTACTACGTCTTCGTCCTCCATCTTGGCGCCGATGCTGCTGAGCTTGAGGCTGATGTTAAGAACTTCATTGCAATGATACAAGACGTTGTTGCCTTCCGCCATCTCAATTCTGAAGAGTTGCCTCTTTAGGTTGATCCGACCAGCCTTCTGCGATCCGGCGTACGTCGTGTTAGACGCGATCCCGCAACCCACGCTTTCTCGCAGTCATCAACCACGTGATGGTAATCCGCATTCATGGGGAGCAGCATAAGCCCAAAGGCAATGTTGCTGGCCCTTATGTAGTCATCCCTGGCCCGTGCATCCGTGAAGCTTGGCGTCGCCTCGTGATTCACCACATGCCACGTTGACTTGGTCAAGAAAACACCACGCATGTAGCGGCTCCATGTTGCATAGTTGTCACCGTTGAGCTTGTCAATGGAAACCTTGGCTGACATCTCGTTGGCAGAAGACATGGTACTTGGGCTCATAATCTGTTGAAATGAGCGAGGCGAAGCGAAGAGCAGCGAGGGTAAAAGGGTCTGCACGAAGGGTAAACCGGAGTGAAGACACTTAGGCAGGAGAAGGAATATTTGGGAGTAGTTGATTTATTGGGGCTTGCACTTCTTTTCCTCGAATGCACTCATTTCTGGATAGAGCATGAAACTATACGACAATTAAGTAAATGCTATGTTTCACTGCGGTTTGGTTGAACCGGTTTAGGTTGTGTAGATTATTTGAAGCCCATAACCCTCAATAGCATTTTGTACTTGATGTTTGCAACGCGTCCGGACCTTGCTGTTGCTGTGGGAGTTTTAAGCCAGTTTGCCGCTGACCCATGTCCAGCACATTGGCAAGCTCTCAAGCGTGTACTGCGATACCTCAATGCGACGCCAGCCCACGGACTTCAGTCTTCGGTTCAACAAGTTTACTTGATTGTTCCGATGGACCGGTTTAGGTTGTGTAGATTATTTGAAACCCAATAGTATTTTGTACTTGATGTTTGCAACGCGTCCGGACCTTGCTGTTGCTGTGGGAGTTTCAAGCCAGTTTGGCGCTGACGCGGTTTAACAAGTTTACTTGATTGTTCCGATAGACCGGTTTGGGTTGTGTAGATTATTTGAAACCTATAACCCTCAATAGCATTTTGTACTTGATGTTTGCAACGCGTCCGGACCTTGCTGCTGTGGGAGTTTTAAGCCAGTTTGCCGCTGACCCGTGTCCAACACATTGGCAAGCTCTAAAGCGTGTACTGCGATACCTCAATGCGACGCCAACCCACGGACTTCAGTCTTCGCAAAGCGGTTCAACAAGTTTACTTGATTATTCCGATGCAGACTGGCACAAGTGGCTATGTCTATACGATGAATAACGAATGCATTAGTTGGCGAATCAACAAGCTAATGACTGTAGCGCTCTCTCCAACGGAAGCTGAAGCATGGCGCTATCAGAGGCCACGCAAGAAGCAGTTTAGCTCAAAGTTTTTCTGTAAACTTAGTGTGATGCCTATGGATGAATCAGTCAAGATATTCGAAGACAATCAAGGCTCGATCGCATTCGCCATGAATCCGGAGTTTCGCAAGCGCACAAAACATATCGACATCCGTTACCACTGTGTGCAAGAAAAGGTTAAGACGGTCAAGTAAAATCTCGATTACTCTTCGACGCAAGATATGCTAGATGACATGATGACAAAGCCGATTGCGCAAGTACATTCGTGTTTGTGCGCCATGCTTGGGATAGAGGGTGGTGCCGCTGTCAAGCCGAGTGGGAGTGTTGCAGATAAACACCTCGAGCGGCTAAGTTGCGCACAAGTTGCTGTTGACAAGGATACGCCTCGAAGTGCGCAAGACTAACCGGTATGTACCGGTTGATCATCGAGATCGCGCGACAGCGATCATCTACATGCGACAGCACAGCAGATGGTTTCGCGAACTTCCGATGATGACCTAAAACAACAGATTATGAGCCCAAGCCCCGCTTTCGCTGCCTTCCACACCCCAGACACTGCCTTCGTTACCATGGACGCCTCTACACCAAGTCGGATCAACAAATTCGACGGCGCCAACTTTCACACGTGAAAGTTCAAGATGCAGATGGTGCTAGAGGAGAGGGACTTGTGGGAAGTGGCAAGTGGGGAGCTCAAGCTGGAGCACTGCACGAATGCGTTGGGTCAGGCGACCTTCAAGAGGAAGTCTCGTAAGGCGCTGGCGATAATCTGTCTCGCGATGGAAGACTCGCAGCTGCCGCTTGTCCGATCGTCAAGTGGTGCGCATGATGCCTGGTCAAGACTGGAAGGACACTTCGAGAAGAGGATCCTCGCAAACAAGCTCTTTCTCCGTCGACGTTTTTCACAACAATGATGAAAGAAGGTGATGATGTCCTAAAACACATCAATAAGCTCAAGACGCTAGCGGAGCAGCTCGACACTGCGGATGCCCGGTCAGCATGGACGACTTGGTTACTACGCTTCTTGCGAGTCTCAGTAACTCGTTGCAGTGTCTTATTGCTGCGTTGAAATCGCGTGTGGATATGTGACTTGGGAGCGTATCCGCACGCAATTTCAACGCAGTAAGAAAGAACAGGGCGGCGACGGAGCTGTGTCTGGTCAAGCGTTTACGATGAAGGAAGCTAAGCGCAAAGAACGGCCGGTGAAGAAGACTGGTGTGTGCCATAATTGCGATAAACAAGGACACTGGTTCGTGGTTGCCCATCAAAGTCCGAATGACGCTGATCGATATCGGTTGCAACGTGCAAACGCCTTACAGATTGAAGATTTTGGCAACCATCTCTTCTCGATTGGTGGTAGCAGTGGGTATGCAAAGCCGAATGATGTTTGGCTGGTTGACGCGGGGGCGACGCAGCATATGACAAGTTCCAAGAAGTTCATGCGGAACTAAAGGTCTTCGCCCCCAATCGACGACGTTCATCTCCCAGACGACGTGTTGTCGAAGCAATCGGCAGCGGAGACATCGTCATGTCAATGAAGACTTCGCAAGGGGTTAAGAAGGGTGTGCTTACGAAAGTTTCGCACATTCCAAAGTTATCGCGAAATTTGTTTTCCGTCGGTCGTTTTACCACGGACGTTGGGCCTGTTGTGTCCGACAAGGAAGGGTGCTGTGCAGAGACAAAATGCGTCAAGTTGAAGATCGGTGCACGCGAAGTAAAGGACTTTTCAGGCTGCACATGACCGTAGTTTTCAAGAGAAGGCAAATGTGGTCAAGCGTTTGGCTCACAATGAAGATATCATCTCGTACTTGTGGCACCTTAGCCTAGGACATTTTCGTCATGACGGTCTTGGTGTCTGAAGTTTAGGGAGCATCTCGAGCAGCAACGTTACCGGTAAGTACCAGGTTAGTAACAGTATGCTAATCCTACGGAGGTTATGAAGGTGGTTTTCCAACGGCGGTTTTCCAGCGGCGGGAATGACGTCATTGGGATGACGTCATTCGAAGCTTCGAGAAGGTTCTAGAAGCTTCCAAATAAATGATTGGATTAGAAGTAGTTTATAGAGATTCCGAACTAAGGACCATAATCTATTTACTTTGCATTTGCATCCTCCGTCAAAAGTGCCTTTTCTTCAGGTTATGAGCCCAAGCTCGTTCAACTGGGCCTTCTTCAATCTTTTCTCGCACAAAGTGGTAACGAGTGTCGATATGTTTTGTGCGCTTGCGAAACTCCAAATTCATGGCCAATGCGATCGAGCCTTGAGTGTCCTCGAATATCTTGACTGATTCATCCATAGTCATCACACTAAATTTACAGAGAAACTTTGAGCTAAACTGCTTTTTGCGTGACCTCTGATAGCGCCATGTATTCAGCTTCCGTTGAAGAGAGCGCTACAGTCCTTTGCTTCTTCTTCGCCAACTGATGCATCGGCTATTCATCATATAGGCATAGTCACTTGTGCTTCTGCGAGACTCAATGTCTCCAGCCCAGTCTGCATCGAAACAATCAAGTAAACTTGTTGAACCGCTTTGCGAAGACTGAAGTCCGTGAGTTGGCGTCGCATTGAGGTAACGCAGTACACGCTTAAGGGCTTGCCAATGTGTTGGACATGGTTTCAGCGGCAAACTGGCTTAAAACTCCCACAGCACCATCAAGGTCCAGAAGCGTTGCAAACATCAAGTACATAATGCCACCAACACAACTTCGGTACGGCACATGTTCATCGTATCTTCATGCTTGCAACCACCCTCTCACATGTTCTTCGTCAACTTAAGTCCTGAATCTTGAGGCGTCTTCACAGACTGCTATCTTGCATGCCGAACTTGTTCAACACTGACTTAAGAAACTTGGTCTGCCGAATAGTGACTTGACCGGATACTCGATCTTGTCCAATTTCAATGCCAAAAAATCCCATAAGTTTACCAAGATCAGTCATCTCAAATCGATTGCTCAGTGCACGCTCCGTTGATATTAAAAGCGAGTCTTCACTGCTTGCGATGATGAGATCGTTTACGTAAAGCACGACAATAATCATGCCACCGTTTTCGCGCTTGGTGTAGACGCAGTGATCGGACTCACACTGTTCAAATTCATCTTGATCATGAATTCGTCGGTGGTGTGATTCCACATGCGTGGCGACTGCTTGAGACCATAAAACGACCGCTTGAGCTTGCACACAAGGTCCGGGTTGTCCACGCTGACAAATCCTTCGGGTTACTGCATGTATATTTCTTCATCCGGAATCCCGTTTAGAAATGCAGTCTTCGCGTCTATTTAGTGCAGCATCGAATCGTACTTGGCAGCCATACTCAGCACAATACGAATCGAAGTTAACTTCGCCACTGGCGCAAACGTCTCCTCGTAGTCGACTCCATACTTTTGCGAAAATCCTTTGGCTACGAGCCGCGCCTTGTAACGCTCGATAAGTTCATCTTGATTTTCTTTCACTCGAAACACTCATCTGCATCCAATTGCTTTGCGTCCCTTAGGCAGAGACACAATTCCCATGTCTTGTTGTTGTGAAGATACTCAAACTCGGAGTCGCACGCGGCTTTTCACTCTTCCGCGTCGCTGGATCCACCGCCGACTTGAACGTGTCGGGATTACTCCCACTGAATACACGACGCTAAGTGTAGGCGGGCACGTCGTAATGCGGTCACGCTCTACTTAAATACACACCCTAGCATAGCGAGGAAGCGGTCAAACCAGCTTCTCTTGCGTGCAGTGAGGTAGTTGTGGTGGGCGCCTTAGCGACCTCACCCAGCGCACTAAGTACTCTAGCAAAGTGTCGTCACGTGAGCGGTAATCCGGCTCCTCGTGCGCACTTACTAAGTAGAAAGTAGTTTATAGAGTGATTTATATTTAATCACATTGAATATAAATACCTGTTTTTACCAATCATAAATGTCATATCTGTAAATAACTATAATATGTATTGCGAGCGTATCTTTCTAGATACCTCGCGTAACGGATGACGCTAGCCGGCATCCTTCCTAATGTGAATGCACCAATGTGCATCACATACACAAGGGTTGGTCACAATGTGAACAACACCCAAGTGGTGGGTCTAATTACTTTATTTAAGTAATTGTCCATCCCCCAAGTACACCAAGTGTACTAAACGAGGACTGTGTAACATTAGGGCAACTTTGGCCCGTTACACCATCCCCTCCTTTAAGAACGAATTTACATTTTAAAATTCGTCAAAGAGGAAGGAGTAACTGCGAGCTGCTTAACACGCCGTCAGTTCTCTCATTCACCCTAGCGACCTGTGTTTTATACACGGCGCCAAAGATGCCACCTAAAAGGGGCCACGTTTGTGGGTCGTTGCGAAGACGCCCACTCAACCTCGCATTAAGCGCACGCGTCGCCTTAACACGCCAGCAGCGTCCAATGCCTTAGTCGAAATGCTGACAGCTACTGCTGCTGTCGCGTTAACGGGGCTTAAGGATTCATCCCACTTTAATAGTGAGGATGTTGATCCGTTGCCGATTGTTGACTACAATGAGTCGATACCGTTGCCGTCACTTCATAGTAGTGATGCGGACAACGAGCTTATGAGGAAGAATGATGGCACATTATTGCCCATTCAAACTTCTCTCTTGGCTCACAACATGGAGACAGCAACATTTACGAATGCTGTCTCGTCGTCTGCGCTGGATAGCGCAGCGACAGGTAATGAGAGCGCTGCCCATAAAGGCGCAGCCGCTTTTTCGTTGGGTAAAACCACAACGCCTTATGCTCATACCATTATTCATAATGTTCTTACATAGAAGATTCTAAGCCTAAAGCTCTGCCGACGACACGTGAACGTGGTCAGTCGGTGTCACAAGCCAGTGATTTTGAACGTGGCTATATGACGGGTGGCATATCACTGATGCCCCTCCATCTAAATGGACTCGTTAGAACTGGCCAAGAGCGTCGCTCCTAGAGTGCGCTCTTCTAGACGCTCATAAATATTATGGCGTCTTAATCATGGAAGGCTCAGGGAAAATACCTTGGGCGTATTTTTTCGATCCCGTCGTGTTGCGTTCAAATGCAACGCCCGACTAATACGCGGTGGAATTCACGCGCCGCATTCCTCCGCATTCCGATGCGAGTGAAACAGCGGTCGCAACGAATTAATTTCGCCCGCTTGCGTGTGAAAGAAATTATGGGTGGCACTGTACCCCCTGTTTCTTTTCAAAACGCTGCTTCTGCTAGTGCATTTGAGACTAGCGAAGAGCCTCAGCTGGTGCTTCTTTTCATAGGCCGGGCACATCAATACGTAGGGTATCGATAGGTTCCCCAGAGTCGAAACTCTTCGGGAAACCTTTCCATTGGACGAGGATCTGATACCTTTGCCTCACGGAGTGGTGGGCAAGCAACCTTCCAATAAGAAAGTGTAGATTCCCACCCGCATCTATCAGTGCAAGCGGCGCCCAAAAGGAGTGGTGATCTCGCCCACCTACTCGCGGCTGCTTTACCTTCGTCAATTCAGTCACAGGCGTTAAGCGCTGCTGAACGACGCATTGCGGATCTCGAGGGTCAAGTCTCGCGACTGACCTCGGATCTTTTTGATGTCCGAGCGAAGGTTCGTCAGTTACTCGCGTGATGTCCCTCGCTCTCCAAGTCCTATTCGTGGAGGGAAGAGTCGATCAGCTGATAATTTTTCGCCTTCTCCGTCTCCCTCACCCGAACGACGCTCGACACATAGTCATCGTCACCATCGGTCTCCTTAAACGGATGGGGGTATGTGATCTCATTTGGGTCTAATACCGTTGCAGACGACCCACGTAAAATACGGAGTGCGTCTTAATATACGGTGGAAGGGTGAGCCTATAGTCAAGGTCTCCAATGTCTTCTACCACCGTAAATGGCCCAAGAAATGCTTCAACAACTTCGTGGTACCTCCAGATAGTACATAATTGCGTTTTTAGGTAGAGTAGTAGTACTTATTAGTACTTTTTGACGCAATTTAAAGCGTTCATTATTTTTGCGACCATTTCGATCCGCATATTCACTTTGCTTGTCCTGTGCGCTTGCCATTGCGTCACGGACTTTTCGTGTGATGGCTAATCGCTCATTCACAAAGCGTTGAGTCTCGCTTACGCTTTTAGCATCAAACTCGCCTATGATACTGCCGAGAGGGCGGTCATAAGGCGTAGTTTTGTTGAGCACTGCCAAACTGGAAAGGTCACTAGGGCAATTTTCTGTTCGTGAAGTGATAGATGATCCCTTGCGGGTCATCGTCATATTGACGAAACTGTGTCCCTCTTTTGCACCGAGCTTAGTGAGGGGGCCCACCAAGACTCGGGCTGCGCACAAACGAGTCTGGCGTCCGAGGATGGCGCAGTCCCTTAATATAAAACAGCGAACTCCACAAAGGGCAATTGCTTGCTCCACTCTTTTGGAGTTGCTATAGTGCGTAAGACATCCGCCACGACCCGATTGGCAAGTTCTCTTTGGCCATCAGTCTACTGATGGTCTGTGGTCGACCTGTGGAGCTTGCTTCCTAGCAGCTCGAGCACATGTCGCCAAACGCCAGACGTAAATCGTGGATCCCAGTCCGATACTATGGACTCGGGCATCCCGTGTAGTCGGTAAACATGATCCAGGAGCAAGAGAGCTGCCTCCTTGCCTGTGATCGATGTTTAACATGGTACTAAATGCACCATTTTGCTCGGTCTGTTTACTAAGACGACTAGCCCTGTCCGACCCTTATGATCGAGCGGCATGTCAAACATGAAGTCCAGACTCACTGACTTCCAACAGTTGTTTGCCATCGGTAGCGACTTTAGTGGCGCACTGCTGGACGGTGGAGGCTTAATGCGCTGACACTGTTCGCAAGAGCGAATATAGATGGCCACCCATCCATATAGGCGTGGCTACCAAAATTCCTCTGACACTCGTAAGAATGTCTTTTCACAGCCCAGATGCCCACTAGATGGCGCATCATGAAGCTCGTGAAGGATCATCAGCTTGAGATCTGTGTCACGAGGCACATAGATTTTCAAGGGATCACAAGGTGACAGCTGATGCCATGACATGCCATCGCTGTAGCTAAAGCGATTTAGCTTAGCTTTCACGTGCGACGGAAGGAAACCTTTCGTCGACCAAAGTGATCCAACAGCAGGCGAAAATGGTTGTCCTGACTGTAGCTCTCTTTTATCTCAGAGGCCAATGAGCTCGTCACGTGGTATGCCTTCATGGCTGCCAATGTTGACGGCTGAAATTGTGCTTTAGCACTAGACACACTTTCCTGGTGTATCACCTCGAAGTCTGGTCTGCGCGATAAAGCGTCAGCCAAGACATTCGACTTACCCGGCTTATATTCAACTTTGAAATTAAATTCAGAGAAGAATGTGAGCCATCTTGCCATTCTAGGCGAGAGGTGCGGTGAGTTTATTGCGGTCCGCAGTGATGCGTGATCCGTATAAACCACAAATGGTTCGGTGCCCAATAGGTGCACACGAAACTTGACAAGAGCATACTTTATTGAAAGTAGCTCTTTGTCATGCACAGGGTAATTCAGTTCCGCGGCTTTTAATAGCCGGGACTGATAAGAGATGAC